>NC_089861.1:20655000-20807500 GCF_036373705.1 Amia ocellicauda | reverse complement strand
TTTGCGTTGCGTAACAGAAAGCCATATGCTCTCAGAGACCTCACCTGCACTTGAGGACTTGAAAAACTGCAGCAGCAAGTTCGTTTTCTAAGCAATCGTAAAAGGCTTCTCACGCTGACTGAAGGAATATTTATCCATCCATCCATCTATCTATCTATCCCTATCTATCTGTATTTCTGTCTTTCAACATTTGTGAATGTCAATGTAGCCTGCAAACTCGTGCCTTTGCGAAAGGCTAGGACGAGGCAAATCACAGCTCTGGGTGAAGCTAGCATTGACAGTCGTTGGTCTCAACTGACAACAAGTGCACACATCAGCCTGCTTCCTGAACCAGCAGGCTTTTACCGTCCCCTTCGCCACTCTACACTTCCTTACCATAAAGAAAGGCAACAAGCAACCCATAACCCAGAGGTCGATGGATCGAAACCATTCTCTGCTATGACTTTTAGATTCCTTTGCGTTGCGTAACAGAAAGCCATATGCTCTCAGAGACCTCACCTGCACTTGAGGACTTGAAAAACTGCAGCAGCAAGTTCGTTTTCTAAGCAATCGTAAAAGGCTTCTCACGCTGACTGAAGGAATATTTATCCATCCATCCATCTATCTATCTATCCCTATCTATCTGTATTTCTGTCTTTCAACATTTGTGAATGTCAATGTAGCCTGCAAACTCGTGCCTTTGCGAAAGGCTAGGACGAGGCAAATCACAGCTCTGGGTGAAGCTAGCATTGACAGTCGTTGGTCTCAACTGACAACAAGTGCACACATCAGCCTGCTTCCTGAACCAGCAGGCTTTTACCGTCCCCTTCACCACTCTACACTTCCTTACCATAAAGAAAGGCAACAAGCAACCCATAACCCAGAGGTCGATGGATCGAAACCATTCTCTGCTATGACTTTTAGATTCCTTTGCGTTGCGTAACAGAAAGCCATATGCTCTCAGAGACCTCACCTGCACTTGAGGACTTGAAAAACTGCAGCAGCAAGTTCGTTTTCTAAGCAATCGTAAAAGGCTTCTCACGCTGACTGAAGGAATATTTATTCATCCATCCATCTATCTATCTATCCCTATCTATCTGTATTTCTGTCTTTCAACATTTGTGAATGTCAATGTAGCCTGCAAACTCGTGCCTTTGCGAAAGGCTAGGACGAGGCAAATCACAGCTCTGGGTGAAGCTAGCATTGACAGTCGTTGGTCTCAACTGACAACAAGTGCACACATCAGCCTGCTTCCTGAACCAGCAGGCTTTTACCGTCCCCTTCGCCACTCTACACTTCCTTACCATAAAGAAAGGCAACAAGCAACCCATAACCCAGAGGTCGATGGATCGAAACCATTCTCTGCTATGACTTTTAGATTCCTTTGCGTTGCGTAACAGAAAGCCATATGCTCTCAGAGACCTCACCTGCACTTGAGGACTTGAAAAACTGCAGCAGCAAGTTCGTTTTCTAAGCAATCGTAAAAGGCTTCTCACGCTGACTGAAGGAATATTTATCCATCCATCCATCTATCTATCTATCCCTATCTATCTGTATTTCTGTCTTTCAACATTTGTGAATGTTAATGTAGCCTACAAACTCGTGCCTTTGCGAAAGGCTAGGACGAGGCAAATCACAGCTCTGGGTGAAGCTAGCATTGACAGTCGTTGGTCTCAACTGACAACAAGTGCACACATCAGCCTGCTTCCTGAACCAGCAGGCTTTTATCGTCCCCTTCGCCACTCTACACTTCCTTACCATAAAGAAAGGCAACAAGCAACCCATAACCCAGAGGTCGATGGATCGAAACCATTCTCTGCTATGACTTTTAGATTCCTTTGCGTTGCGTAACAGAAAGCCATATGCTCTCAGAGACCTCACCTGCACTTGAGGACTTGAAAAACTGCAGCAGCAAGTTCGTTTTCTAAGCAATCGTAAAAGGTTTCTCACGCTGACTGAAGGAATATTTATCCATCCATCCATCTATCTATCTATCCCTATCTATCTGTATTTCTGTCTTTCAACATTTGTGAATGTCAATGTAGCCTGCAAACTCGTGCCTTTGCGAAAGGCTAGGACGAGGCAAGTCACAGCTCTGGGTGAAGCTAGCATTGACAGTCGTTGGTCTCAACTGACAACAAGTGCACACATCAGCCTGCTTCCTGAACCAGCAGGCTTTTACCGTCCCCTTCGCCACTCTACACTTCCTTACCATAAAGAAAGGCAACAAGCAACCCATAACCCAGAGGTCGATGGATCGAAACCATTCTCTGCTATGACTTTTAGATTCCTTTGCGTTGCGTAACAGAAAGCCATATGCTCTCAGAGACCTCACCTGCACTTGAGGACTTGAAAAACTGCAGCAGCAAGTTCGTTTTCTAAGCAATCGTAAAAGGCTTCTCACGCTGACTGAAGGAATATTTATCCATCCATCCATCTATCTATCTATCCCTATCTATCTGTATTTCTGTCTTTCAACATTTGTGAATGTCAATGTAGCCTGCAAACTCGTGCCTTTGCGAAAGGCTAGGACGAGGCAAATCACAGCTCTGGGTGAAGCTAGCATTGACAGTCGTTGGTCTCAACTGACAACAAGTGCACACATCAGCCTGCTTCCTGAACCAGCAGGCTTTTACCGTCCCCTTCGCCACTCTACACTTCCTTACCATAAAGAAAGGCAACAAGCAGAAGGAGGCGCCCAACGTGGGGCTCGAACCCACGACCCTGAGATTAAGAGTCTCATGCTCTACCGACTGAGCTAGCCGGGCCACTGGTGGGGCCGCAGAGCAAGACAACCCGCCGGAGTCTGCAAGGGGAAATGCGGCCACTTGACGGACGCACGGGCGTCCGATACTTTCCGACTTCCGTGCCTGCATTCACCATCCGGAGGCTTCGGCTCAAATCGTCTATTCTGGTCCAAAGAGTTCTTGGGAGGGTTACAGGCTGCAGTTCATGCCGAACTACGAGCGCCTGCTCGACGTGAGCACATCATTGGCACTTTTGCGTGAAGGCCAGCTCCCACAAGTGAGCAGAGTGGCGCAGCGGAAGCGTGCTGGGCCCATAACCCAGAGGTCGATGGATCGAAACCATTCTCTGCTATGACTTTTAGATTCCTTTGCGTTGCGTAACAGAAAGCCATATGCTCTCAGAGACCTCACCTGCACTTGAGGACTTGAAAAACTGCAGCAGCAAGTTCGTTTTCTAAGCAATCGTAAAAGGCTTCTCACGCTGACTGAAGGAATATTTATCCATCCATCCATCTATCTATCTATCCCTATCTATCTGTATTTCTGTCTTTCAACATTTGTGAATGTCAATGTAGCCTGCAAACTCGTGCCTTTGCGAAAGGCTAGGACGAGGCAAATCACAGCTCTGGGTGAAGCTAGCATTGACAGTCGTTGGTCTCAACTGACAACAAGTGCACACATCAGCCTGCTTCCTGAACCAGCAGGCTTTTACCGTCCCCTTCGCCACTCTACACTTCCTTACCATAAAGAAAGGCAACAAGCAACCCATAACCCAGAGGTCGATGGATCGAAACCATTCTCTGCTATGACTTTTAGATTCCTTTGCGTTGCGTAACAGAAAGCCATATGCTCTCAGAGACCTCACATGCACTTGAGGACTTGAAAAACTGCAGCAGCAAGTTCGTTTTCTAAGCAATCGTAAAAGGCTTCTCACGCTGACTGAAGGAATATTTATCCATCCATCCATCTATCTATCTATCCCTATCTATCTGTATTTCTGTCTTTCAACATTTGTGAATGTCAATGTAGCCTGCAAACTCGTGCCTTTGCGAAAGGCTAGGACGAGGCAAATCACAGCTCTGGGTGAAGCTAGCATTGACAGTCGTTGGTCTCAACTGACAACAAGTGCACACATCAGCCTGCTTCCTGAACCAGCAGGCTTTTACCGTCCCCTTCGCCACTCTACACTTCCTTACCATAAAGAAAGGCAACAAGCAGAAGGAGGCGCCCAACGTGGGGCTCGAACCCACGACCCTGAGATTAAGAGTCTCATGCTCTACCGACTGAGCTAGCCGGGCCACTGGGGGGGCCGCAGAGCAAGACAACCCGCCGGAGTCTGCAAGGGGAAATGCGGCCACTTGACGGACGCACGGGCGTCCGATACTTTCCGACTTCCGTGCCTGCATTCACCATCCGGAGGCTTCGGCTCAAATCGTCTATTCTGGTCCAAAGAGTTCTTGGGAGGGTTACAGGCTGCAGTTCATGCCGAACTACGAGCGCCTGCTCGACGTGAGCACATCATTGGCACTTTTGCGTGAAGGCCAGCTCCCACAAGTGAGCAGAGTGGCGCAGCGGAAGCGTGCTGGGCCCATAACCCAGAGGTCGATGGATCGAAACCATTCTCTGCTATGACTTTTAGATTCCTTTGCGTTGCGTAACAGAAAGCCATATGCTCTCAGAGACCTCACCTGCACTTGAGGACTTGAAAAACTGCAGCAGCAAGTTCGTTTTCTAAGCAATCGTAAAAGGCTTCTCACGCTGACTGAAGGAATATTTATCCATCCATCCATCTATCTATCTATCCCTATCTATCTGTATTTCTGTCTTTCAACATTTGTGAATGTCAATGTAGCCTGCAAACTCGTGCCTTTGCGAAAGGCTAGGACGAGGCAAATCACAGCTCTGGGTGAAGCTAGCATTGACAGTCGTTGGTCTCAACTGACAACAAGTGCACACATCAGCCTGCTTCCTGAACCAGCAGGCTTTTACCGTCCCCTTCACCACTCTACACTTCCTTACCATAAAGAAAGGCAACAAGCAACCCATAACCCAGAGGTCGATGGATCGAAACCATTCTCTGCTATGACTTTTAGATTCCTTTGCGTTGCGTAACAGAAAGCCATATGCTCTCAGAGACCTCACCTGCACTTGAGGACTTGAAAAACTGCAGCAGCAAGTTCGTTTTCTAAGCAATCGTAAAAGGCTTCTCACGCTGACTGAAGGAATATTTATCCATCCATCCATCTATCTATCTATCCCTATCTATCTGTATTTCTGTCTTTCAACATTTGTGAATGTCAATGTAGCCTGCAAACTCGTGCCTTTGCGAAAGGCTAGGACGAGGCAAATCACAGCTCTGGGTGAAGCTAGCATTGACAGTCGTTGGTCTCAACTGACAACAAGTGCACACATCAGCCTGCTTCCTGAACCAGCAGGCTTTTACCGTCCCCTTCGCCACTCTACACTTCCTTACCATAAAGAAAGGCAACAAGCAACCCATAACCCAGAGGTCGATGGATCGAAACCATTCTCTGCTATGACTTTTAGATTCCTTTGCGTTGCGTAACAGAAAGCCATATGCTCTCAGAGACCTCACCTGCACTTGAGGACTTGAAAAACTGCAGCAGCAAGTTCGTTTTCTAAGCAATCGTAAAAGGCTTCTCACGCTGACTGAAGGAATATTTATCCATCCATCCATCTATCTATCTATCCCTATCTATCTGTATTTCTGTCTTTCAACATTTGTGAATGTCAATGTAGCCTGCAAACTCGTGCCTTTGCGAAAGGCTAGGACGAGGCAAATCACAGCTCTGGGTGAAGCTAGCATTGACAGTCGTTGGTCTCAACTGACAACAAGTGCACACATCAGCCTGCTTCCTGAACCAGCAGGCTTTTACCGTCCCCTTCGCCACTCTACACTTCCTTACCATAAAGAAAGGCAACAAGCAGAAGGAGGCGCCCAACGTGGGGCTCGAACCCACGACCCTGAGATTAAGAGTCTCATGCTCTACCGACTGAGCTAGCCGGGCCACTGGGGGGGCCGCAGAGCAAGACAACCCGCCGGAGTCTGCAAGGGGAAATGCGGCCACTTGACGGACGCACGGGCGTCCGATACTTTCCGACTTCCGTGCCTGCATTCACCATCCGGAGGCTTCGGCTCAAATCGTCTATTCTGGTCCAAAGAGTTCTTGGGAGGGTTACAGGCTGCAGTTCATGCCGAACTACGAGCGCCTGCTCGACGTGAGCACATCATTGGCACTTTTGCGTGAAGGCCAGCTCCCACAAGTGAGCAGTGTGGCGCAGCGGAAGCGTGCTGGGCCCATAACCCAGAGGTCGATGGATCGAAACCATTCTCTGCTATGACTTTTAGATTCCTTTGCGTTGCGTAACAGAAAGCCATATGCTCTCAGAGACCTCACCTGCACTTGAGGACTTGAAAAACTGCAGCAGCAAGTTCGTTTTCTAAGCAATCGTAAAAGGCTTCTCACGCTGACTGAAGGAATATTTATCCATCCATCCATCTATCTATCTATCCCTATCTATCTGTATTTCTGTCTTTCAACATTTGTGAATGTCAATGTAGCCTGCAAACTCGTGCCTTTGCGAAAGGCTAGGACGAGGCAAATCACAGCTCTGGGTGAAGCTAGCATTGACAGTCGTTGGTCTCAACTGACAACAAGTGCACACATCAGCCTGCTTCCTGAACCAGCAGGCTTTTACCGTCCCCTTCACCACTCTACACTTCCTTACCATAAAGAAAGGCAACAAGCAACCAATAACCCAGAGGTCGATGGATCGAAACCATTCTCTGCTATGACTTTTAGATTCCTTTGCGTTGCGTAACAGAAAGCCATATGCTCTCAGAGACCTCACCTGCACTTGAGGACTTGAAAAACTGCAGCAGCAAGTTCGTTTTCTAAGCAATCGTAAAAGGCTTCTCACGCTGACTGAAGGAATATTTATCCATCCATCCATCTATCTATCTATCCCTATCTATCTGTATTTCTGTCTTTCAACATTTGTGAATGTCAATGTAGCCTGCAAACTCGTGCCTTTGCGAAAGGCTAGGACGAGGCAAATCACAGCTCTGGGTGAAGCTAGCATTGACAGTCGTTGGTCTCAACTGACAACAAGTGCACACATCAGCCTGCTTCCTGAACCAGCAGGCTTTTACCGTCCCCTTCGCCACTCTACACTTCCTTACCATAAAGAAAGGCAACAAGCAACCCATAACCCAGAGGTCGATGGATCGAAACCATTCTCTGCTATGACTTTTAGATTCCTTTGCGTTGCGTAACAGAAAGCCATATGCTCTCAGAGACCTCACCTGCACTTGAGGACTTGAAAAACTGCAGCAGCAAGTTCGTTTTCTAAGCAATCGTAAAAGGCTTCTCACGCTGACTGAAGGAATATTTATCCATCCATCCATCTATCTATCTATCCCTATCTATCTGTATTTCTGTCTTTCAACATTTGTGAATGTCAATGTAGCCTGCAAACTCGTGCCTTTGCGAAAGGCTAGGACGAGGCAAATCACAGCTCTGGGTGAAGCTAGCATTGACAGTCGTTGGTCTCAACTGACAACAAGTGCACACATCAGCCTGCTTCCTGAACCAGCAGGCTTTTACCGTCCCCTTCGCCACTCTACACTTCCTTACCATAAAGAAAGGCAACAAGCAGAAGGAGGCGCCCAACGTGGGGCTCGAACCCACGACCCTGAGATTAAGAGTCTCATGCTCTACCGACTGAGCTAGCCGGGCCACTGGGGGGGCCGCAGAGCAAGACAACCCGCCAGAGTCTGCAAGGGGAAATGCGGCCACTTGACGGACGCACGGGCGTCCGATACTTTCCGACTTCCGTGCCTGCATTCACCATCCGGAGGCTTCGGCTCAAATCGTCTATTCTGGTCCAAAGAGTTCTTGGGAGGGTTACAGGCTGCAGTTCATGCCGAACTACGAGCGCCTGCTCGACGTGAGCACATCATTGGCACTTTTGCGTGAAGGCCAGCTCCCACAAGTGAGCAGAGTGGCGCAGCGGAAGCGTGCTGGGCCCATAACCCAGAGGTCGATGGATCGAAACCATTCTCTGCTATGACTTTTAGATTCCTTTGCGTTGCGTAACAGAAAGCCATATGCTCTCAGAGACCTCACCTGCACTTGAGGACTTGAAAAACTGCAGCAGCAAGTTCGTTTTCTAAGCAATCGTAAAAGGCTTCTCACGCTGACTGAAGGAATATTTATCCATCCATCCATCTATCTATCTATCCCTATCTATCTGTATTTCTGTCTTTCAACATTTGTGAATGTCAATGTAGCCTGCAAACTCGTGCCTTTGCGAAAGGCTAGGACGAGGCAAATCACAGCTCTGGGTGAAGCTAGCATTGACAGTCGTTGGTCTCAACTGACAACAAGTGCACACATCAGCCTGCTTCCTGAACCAGCAGGCTTTTACCGTCCCCTTCACCACTCTACACTTCCTTACCATAAAGAAAGGCAACAAGCAACCCATAACCCAGAGGTCGATGGATCGAAACCATTCTCTGCTATGACTTTTAGATTCCTTTGCGTTGCGTAACAGAAAGCCATATGCTCTCAGAGACCTCACCTGCACTTGAGGACTTGAAAAACTGCAGCAGCAAGTTCGTTTTCTAAGCAATCGTAAAAGGCTTCTCACGCTGACTGAAGGAATATTTATCCATCCATCCATCTATCTATCTATCCCTATCTATCTGTATATCTGTCTTTCAACATTTGTGAATGTCAATGTAGCCTGCAAACTCGTGCCTTTGCGAAAGGCTAGGACGAGGCAAATCACAGCTCTGGGTGAAGCTAGCATTGACAGTCGTTGGTCTCAACTGACAACAAGTGCACACATCAGCCTGCTTCCTGAACCAGCAGGCTTTTACCGTCCCCTTCGCCACTCTACACTTCCTTACCATAAAGAAAGGCAACAAGCAGAAGGAGGCGCCCAACGTGGGGCTCGAACCAACGACCCTGAGATTAAGAGTCTCATGCTCTACCGACTGAGCTAGCCGGGCCACTGGGGGGGCCGCAGAGCAAGACAACCCGCCGGAGTCTGCAAGGGGAAATGCGGCCACTTGACGGACGCACGGGCGTCCGATACTTTCCGACTTCCGTGCCTGCATTCACCATCCGGAGGCTTCGGCTCAAATCGTCTATTCTGGTCCAAAGAGTTCTTGGGAGGGTTACAGGCTGCAGTTCATGCCGAACTACGAGCGCCTGCTCGACGTGAGCACATCATTGGCACTTTTGCGTGAAGGCCAGCTCCCACAAGTGAGCAGAGTGGCGCAGCGGAAGCGTGCTGGGCCCATAACCCAGAGGTCGATGGATCGAAACCATTCTCTGCTATGACTTTTAGATTCCTTTGCGTTGCGTAACAGAAAGCCATATGCTCTCAGAGACCTGACCTGCACTTGAGGACTTGAAAAACTGCAGCAGCAAGTTCGTTTTCTAAGCAATCGTGAAAGGCTTCTCACGCTGACTGAAGGAATATTTATCCATCCATCCATCTATCTATCTATCCCTATCTATCTGTATTTCTGTCTTTCAACATTTGTGAATGTCAATGTAGCCTGCAAACTCGTGCCTTTGCGAAAGGCTAGGACGAGGCAAATCACAGCTCTGGGTGACGCTAGCATTGACAGTCGTTGGTCTCAACTGACAACAAGTGCACACATCAGCCTGCTTCCTGAACCAGCAGGCTTTTACCGTCCCCTTCGCCACTCTACACTTCCTTAACATAAAGAAAGGCAACAAGCAGAAGGAGGTGCCCAACGTGGGGCTCGAACCCACGACCCTGAGATTAAGAGTCTCATGCTCTACCGACTGAGCTAGCCGGGCCACTGGGGGGGCCGCAGGGCAAGACAACCCGCCGGAGTCTGCAAGGGGAAATGCGGCCACTTGACGGACGCACGGGCGTCCGATACTTTCCGACTTCCGTGCCTGCATTCACCATCCGGAGGCTTCGGCTCAAATCGTCTATTCTGGTCCAAAGAGTTCTTGGGAGGGTTACAGGCTGCAGTTCATGCCGAACTACGAGCGCCTGCTCGACGTGAGCACATCATTGGCACTTTTGCGTGAAGGCCAGCTCCCACAAGTGAGCAGAGTGGCGCAGCGGAAGCGTGCTGGGCCCATAACCCAGAGGTCGATGGATTGAAACCATTCTCTGCTATGACTTTTAGACTCCTTTGCGTTGCGTAACAGAAAGCCATATGCTCTCAGAGACCTCACCTGCACTTGAGGACTTGAAAAACTGCAGCAGCAAGTTCGTTTTCTAAGCAATCGTAAAAGGCTTCTCACGCTGACTGAAGGAATATTTATCCATCCATCCATCTATCTATCTATCCCTATCTATCTGTATTTCTGTCTTTCAACATTTGTGAATGTCAATGTAGCCTGCAAACTCGTGCCTTTGCGAAAGGCTAGGACGAGGCAAATCACAGCTCTGGGTGAAGCTAGCATTGACAGTCGTTGGTCTCAACTGACAACAAGTGCACACATCAGCCTGCTTCCTGAACCAGCAGGCTTTTACCGTCCCCTTCACCACTCTACACTTCCTTACCATAAAGAAAGGCAACAAGCAACCCATAACCCAGAGGTCGATGGATCGAAACCATTCTCTGCTATGACTTTTAGATTCCTTTGCATTGCGTAACAGAAAGCCATATGCTCTCAGAGACCTCACCTGCACTTGAGGACTTGAAAAACTGCAGCAGCAAGTTCGTTTTCTAAGCAATCGTAAAAGGCTTCTCACGCTGACTGAAGGAATATTTATCCATCCATCCATCTATCTATCTATCCCTATCTATCTGTATTTCTGTCTTTCAACATTTGTGAATGTCAATGTAGCCTGCAAACTCGTGCCTTTGCGAAAGGCTAGGACGAGGCAAATCACAGCTCTGGGTGAAGCTAGCATTGACAGTCGTTGGTCTCAACTGACAACAAGTGCACACATCAGCCTGCTTCCTGAACCAGCAGGCTTTTACCGTCCCCTTCACCACTCTACACTTCCTTACCATAAAGAAAGGCAACAAGCAACCCATAACCCAGAGGTCGATGGATCGAAACCATTCTCTGCTATGACTTTTAGATTCCTTTGCGTTGCGTAACAGAAAGCCATATGCTCTCAGAGACCTCACCTGCACTTGAGGACTTGAAAAACTGCAGCAGCAAGTTCGTTTTCTAAGCAATCGTAAACGGCTTCTCACGCTGACTGAAGGAATATTTATCCATCCATCCATCTATCTATCTATCCCTATCTATCTGTATTTCTGTCTTTCAACATTTGTGAATGTCAATGTAGCCTGCAAACTCGTGCCTTTGCGAAAGGCTAGGACGAGGCAAATCACAGCTCTGGGTGAAGCTAGCATTGACAGTCGTTGGTCTCAACTGACAACAAGTGCACACATCAGCCTGCTTCCTGAACCAGCAGGCTTTTACCGTCCCCTTCACCACTCTACACTTCCTTACCATAAAGAAAGGCAACAAGCAACCCATAACCCAGAGGTCGATGGATCGAAACCATTCTCTGCTATGACTTTTAGATTCCTTTGCGTTGCGTAACAGAAAGCCATATGCTCTCAGAGACCTCACCTGCACTTGAGGACTTGAAAAACTGCAGCAGCAAGTTCGTTTTCTAAGCAATCGTAAAAGGCTTCTCACGCTGACTGAAGGAATATTTATCCATCCATCCATCTATCTATCTATCCCTATCTATCTGTATTTCTGTCTTTCAACATTTGTGAATGTCAATGTAGCCTGCAAACTCGTGCCTTTGCGAAAGGCTAGGACGAGGCAAATCACAGCTCTGGGTGAAGCTAGCATTGACAGTCGTTGGTCTCAACTGACAACAAGTGCACACATCAGCCTGCTTCCTGAACCAGCAGGCTTTTACCGTCCCCTTCGCCACTCTACACTTCCTTACCATAAAGAAAGGCAACAAGCAGAAGGAGGTGCCCAACGTGGGGCTCGAACCCACGACCCTGAGATTAAGAGTCTCATGCTCTACCGACTGAGCTAGCCGGGCCACTGGGGGGGCCGCAGGGCAAGACAACCCGCCGGAGTCTGCAAGGGGAAATGCGGCCACTTGACGGACGCACGGGCGTCCGATACTTTCCGACTTCCGTGCCTGCATTCACCATCCGGAGGCTTCGGCTCAAATCGTCTATTCTGGTCCAAAGAGTTCTTGGGAGGGTTACAGGCTGCAGTTCATGCCGAACTACGAGCGCCTGCTCGACGTGAGCACATCATTGGCACTTTTGCGTGAAGGCCAGCTCCCACAAGTGAGCAGAGTGGCGCAGCGGAAGCGTGCTGGGCCCATAACCCAGAGGTCGATGGATCGAAACCATTCTCTGCTATGACTTTTAGATTCCTTTGCGTTGCGTAACAGAAAGCCATATGCTCTCAGAGACCTCACCTGCACTTGAGGACTTGAAAAACTGCAGCAGCAAGTTCGTTTTCTAAGCAATCGTAAAAGGCTTCTCACGCTGACTGAAGGAATATTTATCCATCCATCCATCTATCTATCTATCCCTATCTATCTGTATTTCTGTCTTTCAACATTTGTGAATGTCAATGTAGCCTGCAAACTCGTGCCTTTGCGAAAGGCTAGGACGAGGCAAATCACAGCTCTGGGTGAAGCTAGCATTGACAGTCGTTGGTCTCAACTGACAACAAGTGCACACATCAGCCTGCTTCCTGAACCAGCAGGCTTTTACCGTCCCCTTCGCCACTCTACACTTCCTTACCATAAAGAAAGGCAACAAGCAACCCATAACCCAGAGGTCGATGGATCGAAACCATTCTCTGCTATGACTTTTAGATTCCTTTGCGTTGCGTAACAGAAAGCCATATGCTCTCAGAGACCTCACCTGCACTTGAGGACTTGAAAAACTGCAGCAGCAAGTTCGTTTTCTAAGCAATCGTAAAAGGCTTCTCACGCTGACTGAAGGAATATTTATCCATCCATCCATCTATCTATCTATCCCTATCTATCTGTATTTCTGTCTTTCAACATTTGTGAATGTCAATGTAGCCTGCAAACTCGTGCCTTTGCGAAAGGCTAGGACGAGGCAAATCACAGCTCTGGGTGAAGCTAGCATTGACAGTCGTTGGTCTCAACTGACAACAAGTGCACACATCAGCCTGCTTCCTGAACCAGCAGGCTTTTACCGTCCCCTTCACCACTCTACACTTCCTTACCATAAAGAAAGGCAACAAGCAACCCATAACCCAGAGGTCGATGGATCGAAACCATTCTCTGCTATGACTTTTAGATTCCTTTGCGTTGCATAACAGAAAGCCATATGCTCTCAGAGACCTCACCTGCACTTGAGGACTTGAAAAACTGCAGCAGCAAGTTCGTTTTCTAAGCAATCGTAAAAGGCTTCTCACGCTGACTGAAGGAATATTTATCCATCCATCCATCTATCTATCTATCCCTATCTATCTGTATTTCTGTCTTTCAACATTTGTGAATGTCAATGTAGCCTGCAAACTCGTGCCTTTGCGAAAGGCTAGGACGAGGCAAATCACAGCTCTGGGTGAAGCTAGCATTGACAGTCGTTGGTCTCAACTGACAACAAGTGCACACATCAGCCTGCTTCCTGAACCAGCAGGCTTTTACCGTCCCCTTCGCCACTCTACACTTCCTTACCATAAAGAAAGGCAACAAGCAGAAGGAGATGCCCAACGTGGGGCTCGAACCCACGACCCTGAGATTAAGAGTCTCATGCTCTACCGACTGAGCTAGCCGGGCCACTGGGGGGGCCGCAGGGCAAGACAACCCGCCGAAGTCTGCAAGGGGAAATGCGGCCACTTGACGGACGCACGGGCGTCCGATACTTTCCGACTTCGGTGCTTGCATTCACCATCCGGAGGCTTCGGCTCAAATCGTCTATTCTGGTCCAAAGAGTTCTTGGGAGGGTTACAGGCTGCAGTTCATGCCGAACTACGAGCGCCTGCTCGACGTGAGCACATCATTGGCACTTTTGCGTGAAGGCCAGCTCCCACAAGTGAGCAGAGTGGCGCAGCGGAAGCGTGCTGGGCCCATAACCCAGAGGTCGATGCATCGAAACCATTCTCTGCTATGACTTTTAGATTCCTTTGCGTTGCGTAACAGAAAGCCATATGCTCTCAGAGACCTCACCTGCACTTGAGGACTTGAAAAACTGCAGCAGCAAGTTCGTTTTCTAAGCAATCGTAAAAGGCTTCTCACGCTGACTGAAGGAATATTTATCCATCCATCCATCTATCTATCTATCCCTATCTATCTGTATTTCTGTCTTTCAACATTTGTGAATGTCAATGTAGCCTGCAAACTCGTGCCTTTGCGAAAGGCTAGGACGAGGCAAATCACAGCTCTGGGTGAAGCTAGCATTGACAGTCGTTGGTCTCAACTGACAACAAGTGCACACATCAGCCTGCTTCCTGAACCAGCAGGCTTTTACCGTCCCCTTCACCACTCTACACTTCCTTACCATAAAGAAAGGCAACAAGCAACCCATAACCCAGAGGTCGATGGATCGAAACCATTCTCTGCTATGACTTTTAGATTCCTTTGCGTTGCGTAACAGAAAGCCATATGCTCTCAGAGACCTCACCTGCACTTGAGGACTTGAAAAACTGCAGCAGCAAGTTCGTTTTCTAAGCAATCGTAAAAGGCTTCTCACGCTGACTGAAGGAATATTTATCCATCCATCCATCTATCTATCTATCCCTATCTATCTGTATTTCTGTCTTTCAACATTTGTGAATGTCAATGTAGCCTGCAAACTCGTGCCTTTGCGAAAGGCTAGGACGAGGCAAATCACAGCTCTGGGTGAAGCTAGCATTGACAGTCGTTGGTCTCAACTGACAACAAGTGCACACATCAGCCTGCTTCCTGAACCAGCAGGCTTTTACCGTCCCCTTCACCACTCTACACTTCCTTACCATAAAGAAAGGCAACAAGCAACCCATAACCCAGAGGTCGATGGATCGAAACCATTCTCTGCTATGACTTTTAGATTCCTTTGCGTTGCGTAACAGAAAGCCATATGCTCTCAGAGACCTCACCTGCACTTGAGGACTTGAAAAACTGCAGCAGCAAGTTCGTTTTCTAAGCAATCGTAAAAGGCTTCTCACGCTGACTGAAGGAATATTTATCCATCCATCCATCTATCTATCTATCCCTATCTATCTGTATTTCTGTCTTTCAACATTTGTGAATGTCAATGTAGCCTGCAAACTCGTGCCTTTGCGAAAGGCTAGGACGAGGCAAATCACAGCTCTGGGTGAAGCTAGCATTGACAGTCGTTGGTCTCAACTGACAACAAGTGCACACATCAGCCTGCTTCCTGAACCAGCAAGCTTTTACCGTCCCCTTCGCCACTCTACACTTCCTTACCATAAAGAAAGGCAACAAGCAGAAGGAGGCGCCCAACGTGGGGCTCGAACCCACGACCCTGAGATTAAGAGTCTCATGCTCTACCGACTGAGCTAGCCAGGCCACTGGGGGGGCCGCAGGGCAAGACAACCCGCCGGAGTCTGCAAGGGGAAATGCGGCCACTTGACGGACGCACGGGCGTCCGATACTTTCCGACTTCCGTGCCTGCATTCACCATCCGGAGGCTTCGGCTCAAATCGTCTATTCTGGTCCAAAGAGTTCTTGGGAGGGTTACAGGCTGCAGTTCATGCCGAACTACGAGCGCCTGCTCGACGTGAGCACATCATTGGCACTTTTGCGTGAAGGCCAGCTCCCACAAGTGAGCAGAGTGGCGCAGCGGAAGCGTGCTGGGCCCATAACCCAGAGGTCGATGGATCGAAACCATTCTCTGCTATGACTTTTAGATTCCTTTGCGTTGCGTAACAGAAAGCCATATGCTCTCAGAGACCTCACCTGCACTTGAGGACTTGAAAAACTGCAGCAGCAAGTTCGTTTTCTAAGCAATCGTAAAAGGCTTCTCACGCTGACTGAAGGAATATTTATCCATCCATCCATCTATCTATCTATCCCTATCTATCTGTATTTCTGTCTTTCAACATTTGTGAATGTCAATGTAGCCTGCAAACTCGTGCCTTTGCGAAAGGCTAGGACGAGGCAAATCACAGCTCTGGGTGAAGCTAGCATTGACAGTCGTTGGTCTCAACTGACAACAAGTGCACACATCAGCCTGCTTCCTGAACCAGCAGGCTTTTACCGTCCCCTTCGCCACTCTACACTTCCTTACCATAAAGAAAGGCAACAAGCAACCCATAACCCAGAGGTCGATGGATCGAAACCATTCTCTGCTATGACTTTTAGATTCCTTTGCGTTGCGTAACAGAAAGCCATATGCTCTCAGAGACCTCACCTGCACTTGAGGACTTGAAAAACTGCAGCAGCAAGTTCGTTTTCTAAGCAATCGTAAAAGGCTTCTCACGCTGACTGAAGGAATATTTATCCATCCATCCATCTATCTATCTATCCCTATCTATCTGTATTTCTGTCTTTCAACATTTGTGAATGTCAATGTAGCCTGCAAACTCGTGCCTTTGCGAAAGGCTAGGACGAGGCAAATCACAGCTCTGGGTGAAGCTAGCATTGACAGTCGTTGGTCTCAACTGACAACAAGTGCACACATCAGCCTGCTTCCTGAACCAGCAGGCTTTTACCGTCCCCTTCGCCACTCTACACTTCCTTACCATAAAGAAAGGCAACAAGCAGAAGGAGGCGCCCAACGTGGGGCTCGAACCCACGACCCTGAGATTAAGAGTCTCATGCTCTACCGACTGAGCTAGCCGGGCCACTGGGGGGGCCGCAGAGCAAGACAACCCGCCGGAGTCTGCAAGGGGAAATGCGGCCACTTGACGGACGCACGGGCGTCCGATACTTTCCGACTTCCGTGCCTGCATTCACCATCCGGAGGCTTCGGCTCAAATCGTCTATTCTGGTCCAAAGAGTTCTTGGGAGGGTTACAGGCTGCAGTTCATGCCGAACTACGAGCGCCTGCTCGACGTGAGCACATCATTGGCACTTTTGCGTGAAGGCCAGCTCCCACAAGTGAGCAGAGTGGCGCAGCGGAAGCGTGCTGGGCCCATAACCCAGAGGTCGATGGATCGAAACCATTCTCTGCTATGACTTTTAGATTCCTTTGCGTTGCGTAACAGAAAGCCATATGCTCTCAGAGACCTCACCTGCACTTGAGGACTTGAAAAACTGCAGCAGCCAGTTCGTTTTCTAAGCAATCGTAAAAGGCTTCTCACGCTGACTGAAGGAATATTTATCCATCCATCCATCTATCTATCTATCCCTATCTATCTGTATTTCTGTCTTTCAACATTTGTGAATGTCAATGTAGCCTGCAAACTCGTGCCTTTGCGAAAGGCTAGGACGAGGCAAATCACAGCTCTGGGTGAAGCTAGCATTGACAGTCGTTGGTCTCAACTGACAACAAGTGCACACATCAGCCTGCTTCCTGAACCAGCAGGCTTTTACCGTCCCCTTTGCCACTCTACACTTCCTTACCATAAAGAAAGGCAACAAGCAACCCATAACCCAGAGGTCGATGGATCGAAACCATTCTCTGCTATGACTTTTAGATTCCTTTGCGTTGCGTAACAGAAAGCCATATGCTCTCAGAGACCTCACCTGCACTTGAGGACTTGAAAAACTGCAGCAGCAAGTTCGTTTTCTAAGCAATCGTAAAAGGCTTCTCACGCTGACTGAAGGAATATTTATCCATCCATCCATCTATCTATCTATCCCTATCTATCTGTATTTCTGTCTTTCAACATTTGTGAATGTCAATGTAGCCTGCAAACTCGTGCCTTTGCGAAAGGCTAGGACGAGGCAAATCACAGCTCTGGGTGAAGCTAGCATTGACAGTCGTTGGTCTCAACTGACAACAAGTGCACACATCAGCCTGCTTCCTGAACCAGCAGGCTTTTACCGTCCCCTTCGCCACTCTACACTTCCTTACCATAAAGAAAGGCAACAAGCAACCCATAACCCAGAGGTCGATGGATCGAAACCATTCTCTGCTATGACTTTTAGATTCCTTTGCGTTGCGTAACAGAAAGCCATATGCTCTCAGAGACATCACCTGCACTTGAGGACTTGAAAAACTGCAGCAGCAAGTTCGTTTTCTAAGCAATCGTAAAAGGCTTCTCACGCTGACTGAAGGAATATTTATCCATCCATCCATCTATCTATCTATCCCTATCTATCTGTATTTCTGTCTTTCAACATTTGTGAATGTCAATGTAGCCTGCAAACTCGTGCCTTTGCGAAAGGCTAGGACGAGGCAAATCACAGCTCTGGGTGAAGCTAGCATTGACAGTCGTTGGTCTCAACTGACAACAAGTGCACACATCAGCCTGCTTCCTGAACCAGCAGGCTTTTACCGTCCCCTTCGCCACTCTACACTTCCTTACCATAAAGAAAGGCAACAAGCAACCCATAACCCAGAGGTCGATGGATCGAAATCATTCTCTGCTATGACTTTTAGATTCCTTTGCGTTGCGTAACAGAAAGCCATATGCTCTCAGAGACCTCACCTGCACTTGAGGACTTGAAAAACTGCAGCAGCAAGTTCGTTTTCTAAGCAATCGTAAAAGGCTTCTCACGCTGACTGAAGGAATATTTATCCATCCATCCATCTATCTATCTATCCCTATCTATCTGTATTTCTGTCTTTCAACATTTGTGAATGTCAATGTAGCCTGCAAACTCGTGCCTTTGCGAAAGGCTAGGACGAGGCAAATCACAGCTCTGGGTGAAGCTAGCATTGACAGTCGTTGGTCTCAACTGACAACAAGTGCACACATCAGCCTGCTTCCTGAACCAGCAGGCTTTTACCGTCCCCTTCGCCACTCTACACTTCCTTACCATAAAGAAAGGCAACAAGCAGAAGGAGGCGCCCAACGTGGGGCTCGAACCCACGACCCTGAGATTAAGAGTCTCATGCTCTACCGACTGAGCTAGCCGGGCCATTGGGGGGGCCGTAGAGCAAGACAACCCGCCGGAGTCTGCAAGGGGAAATGCGGCCACTTGACGGACGCACGGGCGTCCGATACTTTCCGACTTCCTTGCCTGCATTCACCATCCGGAGGCTTCGGCTCAAATCGTCTATTCTGGTCCAAAGAGTTCTTGGGAGGGTTACAGGCTGCAGTTCATGCCGAACTACGAGCGCCTGCTCGACGTGAGCACATCATTGGCACTTTTGCGTGAAGGCCAGCTCCCACAAGTGAGCAGAGTGGCGCAGCGGAAGCGTGCTGGGCCCAAAACCCAGAGGTCGATGGATCGAAACCATTCTCTGCTATGACTTTTAGATTCCTTTGCGTTGCGTAACAGAAAGCCATATGCTCTCAGAGACCTCACCTGCACTTGAGGACTTGAAAAACTGCAGCAGCAAGTTCGTTTTCTAAGCAATCGTAAAAGGCTTCTCACGCTGACTGAAGGAATATTTATCCATCCATCCATCTATCTATCTATCCCTATCTATCTGTATTTCTGTCTTTCAACATTTGTGAATGTCAATGTAGCCTGCAAACTCGTGCCTTTGCGAAAGGCTAGGACGAGGCAAATCACAGCTCTGGGTGAAGCTAGCATTGACAGTCGTTGGTCTCAACTGACAACAAGTGCACACATCAGCCTGCTTCCTGAACCAGCAGGCTTTTACCGTCCCCTTCGCCACTCTACACTTCCTTACCATAAAGAAAGGCAACAAGCAACCCATAACCCAGAGGTCGATGGATCGAAACCATTCTCTGCTATGACTTTTAGATTCCTTTGCGTTGCGTAACAGAAAGCCATATGCTCTCAGAGACCTCACCTGCACTTGAGGACTTGAAAAACTGCAGCAGCAAGTTCGTTTTCTAAGCAATCGTAAAAGGCTTCTCACGCTGACTGAAGGAATATTTATCCATCCATCCATCTATCTATCTATCCCTATCTATCTGTATTTCTGTCTTTCAACATTTGTGAATATCAATGTAGCCTGCAAACTCGTGCCTTTGCGAAAGGCTAGGACGAGGCAAATCACAGCTCTGGGTGAAGCTAGCATTGACAGTCGTTGGTCTCAACTGACAACAAGTGCACACATCAGCCTGCTTCCTGAACCAGCAGGCTTTTACCGTCCCCTTCGCCACTCTACACTTCCTTACCATAAAGAAAGGCAACAAGCAACCCATAACCCAGAGGTCGATGGATCGAAACCATTCTCTGCTATGACTTTTAGATTCCTTTGCGTTGCGTAACAGAAAGCCATATGCTCTCAGAGACCTCACCTGCACTTGAGGACTTGAAAAACTGCAGCAGCAAGTTCGTTTTCTAAGCAATCGTAAAAGGCTTCTCACGCTGACTGAAGGAATATTTATCCATCCATCCATCTATCTATCTATCCCTATCTATCTGTATTTCTGTCTTTCAACATTTGTGAATGTCAATGTAGCCTGCAAACTCGTGCCTTTGCGAAAGGCTAGGACGAGGCAAATCACAGCTCTGGGTGAAGCTAGCATTGACAGTCGTTGGTCTCAACTGACAACAAGTGCACACATCAGCCTGCTTCCTGAACCAGCAGGCTTTTACCGTCCCCTTTACCACTCTACACTTCCTTACCATAAAGAAAGGCAACAAGCAACCCATAACCCAGAGGTCGATGGATCGAAACCATTCTCTGCTATGACTTTTAGGTTCCTTTGCGTTGCGTAACAGAAAGCCATATGCTCTCAGAGACCTCACCTGCACTTGAGGACTTGAAAAACTGCAGCAGCAAGTTCGTTTTCTAAGCAATCGTAAAAGGCTTCTCACGCTGACTGAAGGAATATTTATCCATCCATCCATCTATCTATCTATCCCTATCTATCTGTATTTCTGTCTTTCAACATTTGTGAATGTCAATGTAGCCTGCAAACTCGTGCCTTTGCGAAAGGCTAGGACGAGGCAAATCACAGCTCTGGGTGAAGCTAGCATTGACAGTCGTTGGTCTCAACTGACAACAAGTGCACACATCAGCCTGCTTCCTGAACCAGCAGGCTTTTACCGTCCCCTTCGCCACTCTACACTTCCTTACCATAAAGAAAGGCAACAAGCAGTAGGAGGCGCCCAACGTGGGGCTCGAACCCACGACCCTGAGATTAAGAGTCTCATGCTCTACCGACTGAGCTAGCCGGGCCACTGGGGGGGCCGCAGAGCAAGACAACCCGCCGGAGTCTGCAAGGGGAAATGCGGCCACTTGACGGACGCACGGGCGTCCGATACTTTCCGACTTCCGTGCCTGCATTCACCATCCGGAGGCTTCGGCTCAAATCGTCTATTCTGGTCCAAAGAGTTCTTGGGAGGGTTACAGGCTGCAGTTCATGCCGAACTACGAGCGCCTGCTCGACGTGAGCACATCATTGGCACTTTTGCGTGAAGGCCAGCTCCCACAAGTGAGCAGAGTGGCGCAGCGGAAGCGTGCTGGGCCCATAACCCAGAGGTCGATGGATCGAAACCATTCTCTGCTATGACTTTTAGATTCCTTTGCGTTGCGTAACAGAAAGCCATATGCTCTCAGAGACCTCACCTGCACTTGAGGACTTGAAAAACTGCAGCAGCAAGTTCGTTTTCTAAGCAATCGTAAAAGGCTTCTCACGCTGACTGAAGGAATATTTATCCATCCATCCATCTATCTATCTATCCCTATCTATCTGTATTTCTGTCTTTCAACATTTGTGAATGTCAATGTAGCCTGCAAACTCGTGCCTTTGCGAAAGGCTAGGACGAGGCAAATCACAGCTCTGGGTGAAGCTAGCATTGACAGTCGTTGGTCTCAACTGACAACAAGTGCACACATCAGCCTGCTTCCTGAACCAGCAGGCTTTTACCGTCCCCTTCGCCACTCTACACTTCCTTACCATAAAGAAAGGCAACAAGCAACCCATAACCCAGAGGTCGATGGATCGAAACCATTCTCTGCTATGACTTTTAGATTCCTTTGCGTTGCGTAACAGAAAGCCATATGCTCTCAGAGACCTCACCTGCACTTGAGGACTTGAAAAACTGCAGCAGCAAGTTCGTTTTCTAAGCAATCGTAAAAGGCTTCTCACGCTGACTGAAGGAATATTTATCCATCCATCCATCTATCTATCTATCCCTATCTATCTGTATTTCTGTCTTTCAACATTTGTGAATGTCAATGTAGCCTGCAAACTCGTGCCTTTGCGAAAGGCTAGGACGAGGCAAATCACAGCTCTGGGTGAAGCTAGCATTGACAGTCGTTGGTCTCAACTGACAACAAGTGCACACATCAGCCTGCTTCCTGAACCAGCAGGCTTTTACCGTCCCCTTCACCACTCTACACTTCCTTACCATAAAGAAAGGCAACAAGCAACCCATAACCCAGAGGTCGATGGATCGAAACCATTCTCTGCTATGACTTTTAGATTCCTTTGCGTTGCGTAACAGAAAGCCATATGCTCTCAGAGACCTCACCTGCACTTGAGGACTTGAAAAACTGCAGCAGCAAGTTCGTTTTCTAAGCAATCGTAAAAGGCTTCTCACGCTGACTGAAGGAATATTTATCCATCCATCCATCTATCTATCTATCCCTATCTATCTGTATTTCTGTCTTTCAACATTTGTGAATGTCAATGTAGCCTGCAAACTCGTGCCTTTGCGAAAGGCTAGGACGAGGCAAATCACAGCTCTGGGTGAAGCTAGCATTGACAGTCGTTGGTCTCAACTGACAACAAGTGCACACATCAGCCTGCTTCCTGAACCAGCAGGCTTTTACCGTCCCCTTCGCCACTCTACACTTCCTTACCATAAAGAAAGGCAACAAGCAGAAGGAGGCCCCCAACGTGGGGCTCGAACCCACGACCCTGAGATTAAGAGTCTCATGCTCTACCGACTGAGCTAGCCGGGCCACTGGGGGGGCCGCAGAGCAAGACAACCCGCCGGAGTCTGCAAGGGGAAATGCGGCCACTTGACGGACGCACGGGCGTCCGATACTTTCCGACTTCCGTGCCTGCATTCACCATCCGGAGGCTTCGGCTCAAATCGTCTATTCTGGTCCAAAGAGTTCTTGGGAGGGTTACAGGCTGCAGTTCATGCCGAACTACGAGCGCCTGCTCGACGTGAGCACATCATTGGCACTTTTGCGTGAAGGCCAGCTCCCACAAGTGAGCAGAGTGGCGCAGCGGAAGCGTGCTGGGCCCATAACCCAGAGGTCGATGGATTGAAACCATTCTCTGCTATAACTTTTAGATTCCTTTGCGTTGCGTAACAGAAAGCCATATGCTCTCAGAGACCTCACCTGCACTTGAGGACTTGAAAAACTGCAGCAGCAAGTTCGTTTTCTAAGCAATCGTAAAAGGCTTCTCACGCTGACTGAAGGAATATTTATCCATCCATCTATCTATCCCTATCTATCTGTATTTCTGTCTTTCAACATTTGTGAATGTCAATGTAGCCTGCAAACTCGTGCCTTTGCGAAAGGCTAGGACGAGGCAAATCACAGCTCTGGGTGAAGCTAGCATTGACAGTCGTTGGTCTCAACTGACAACAAGTGCACACATCAGCCTGCTTCCTGAACCAGCAGGCTTTTACCGTCCCCTTCACCACTCTACACTTCCTTACCATAAAGAAAGGCAACAAGCAACCCATAACCCAGAGGTCGATGGATCGAAACCATTCTCTGCTATGACTTTTAGATTCCTTTGCGTTGCGTAACAGAAAGCCATATGCTCTCAGAGACCTCACCTGCACTTGAGGACTTGAAAAACTGCAGCAGCAAGTTCGTTTTCTAAGCAATCGTAAAAGGCTTCTCACGCTGACTGAAGGAATATTTATCCATCCATCCATCTATCTATCTATCCCTATCTATCTGTATTTCTGTCTTTCAACATTTGTGAATGTCAATGTAGCCTGCAAACTCGTGCCTTTGCGAAAGGCTAGGACGAGGCAAATCACAGCTCTGGGTGAAGCTAGCATTGACAGTCGTTGGTCTCAACTGACAACAAGTGCACACATCAGCCTGCTTCCTGAACCAGCAGGCTTTTACCGTCCCCTTCGCCACTCTACACTTCCTTACCATAAAGAAAGGCAACAAGCAGAATGAGGCGCCCAACGTGGGGCTCGAACCCACGACCCTGAGATTAAGAGTCTCATGCTCTACCGACTGAGCTAGCCGGGCCACTGGGGGGGCCGCAGAGCAAGACAACCCGCCGGAGTCTGCAAGGGGAAATGCGGCCACTTGACGGACGCACGGGCGTCCGATACTTTCCGACTTCCGTGCCTGCATTCACCATCCGGAGGCTTCGGCTCAAATCGTCTATTCTGGTCCAAAGAGTTCTTGGGAGGGTTACAGGCTGCAGTTCATGCCGAACTACGAGCGCCTGCTCGACGTGAGCACATCATTGGCACTTTTGCGTGAAGGCCAGCTCCCACAAGTGAGCAGAGTGGCGCAGCGGAAGCGTGCTGGGCCCATAACCCAGAGGTCGATGGATCGAAACCATTCTCTGCTATGACTTTTAGATTCCTTTGCGTTGCGTAACAGAAAGCCATATGCTCTCAGAGACCTCACCTGCACTTGAGGACTTGAAAAACTGCAGCAGCAAGTTCGTTTTCTAAGCAATCGTAAAAGGCTTCTCACGCTGACTGAAGGAATATTTATCCATCCATCCATCTATCTATCTATCCCTATCTATCTGTATTTCTGTCTTTCAACATTTGTGAATGTCAATGTAGCCTGCAAACTCGTGCCTTTGCGAAAGGCTAGGACGAGGCAAATCACAGCTCTGGGTGAATCTGGCATTGACAGTCGTTGGTCTCAACTGACAACAAGTGCACACATCAGCCTGCTTCCTGAACCAGCAGGCTTTTACCGTCCCCTTCGCCACTCTACACTTCCTTACCATAAAGAAAGGCAACAAGCAACCCATAACCCAGAGGTCGATGGATCGAAACCATTCTCTGCTATGACTTTTAGATTCCTTTGCGTTGCGTAACAGAAAGCCATATTCTCTCAGAGACCTCACCTGCACTTGAGGACTTGAAAAACTGCAGCAGCAAGTTCGTTTTCTAAGCAATCGTAAAAGGCTTCTCACGCTGACTGAAGGAATATTTATCCATCCATCCATCTATCTATCTATCCCTATCTATCTGTATTTCTGTCTTTCAACATTTGTGAATGTCAATGTAGCCTGCAAACTCGTGCCTTTGCGAAAGGCTAGGACGAGGCAAATCACAGCTCTGGGTGAAGCTAGCATTGACAGTCGTTGGTCTCAACTGACAACAAGTGCACACATCAGCCTGCTTCCTGAACCAGCAGGCTTTTACCGTCCCCTTCGCCACTCTACACTTCCTTACCATAAAGAAAGGCAACAAGCAACCCATAACCCAGAGGTCGATGGATCGAAACCATTCTCTGCTATGACTTTTAGATTCCTTTGCGTTGCGTAACAGAAAGCCATATGCTCTCAGAGACCTCACCTGCACTTGAGGACTTGAAAAACTGCAGCAGCAAGTTCGTTTTCTAAGCAATCGTAAAAGGCTTCTCACGCTGACTGAAGGAATATTTATCCATCCATCCATCTATCTATCTATCCCTATCTATCTGTATTTCTGTCTTTCAACATTTGTGAATGTCAATGTAGCCTGCAAACTCGTGCCTTTGCGAAAGGCTAGGACGAGGCAAATCACAGCTCTGGGTGAAGCTAGCATTGACAGTCGTTGGTCTCAACTGACAACAAGTGCACACATCAGCCTGCTTCCTGAACCAGCAGGCTTTTACCGTCCCCTTCGCCACTCTACACTTCCTTACCATAAAGAAAGGCAACAAGCAACCCATAACCCAGAGGTCGATGGATCGAAACCATTCTCTGCTATGACTTTTAGATTCCTTTGCGTTGCGTAACAGAAAGCCATATGCTCTCAGAGACCTCACCTGCACTTGAGGACTTGAAAAACTGCAGCAGCAAGTTCGTTTTCTAAGCAATCGTAAAAGGCTTCTCACGCTGACTGAAGGAATATTTATCCATCCATCCATCTATCTATCTATCCCTATCTATCTGTATTTCTGTCTTTCAACATTTGTGAATGTCAATGTAGCCTGCAAACTCGTGCCTTTGCGAAAGGCTAGGACGAGGCAAATCACAGCTCTGGGTGAAGCTAGCATTGACAGTCGTTGGTCTCAACTGACAACAAGTGCACACATCAGCCTGCTTCCTGAACCAGCAGGCTTTTACCGTCCCCTTCACCACTCTACACTTCCTTACCATAAAGAAAGGCAACAAGCAACCCATAACCCAGAGGTCGATGGATCGAAACCATTCTCTGCTATGACTTTTAGATTCCTTTGCGTTGCGTAACAGAAAGCCATATGCTCTCAGAGACCTCACCTGCACTTGAGGACTTGAAAAACTGCAGCAGCAAGTTCGTTTTCTAAGCAATCGTAAAAGGCTTCTCACGCTGACTGAAGGAATATTTATCCATCCATCCATCTATCTATCTATCCCTATCTATCTGTATTTCTGTCTTTCAACATTTGTGAATGTCAATGTAGCCTGCAAACTCGTGCCTTTGCGAAAGGCTAGGACGAGGCAAATCACAGCTCTGGGTGAAGCTAGCATTGACAGTCGTTGGTCTCAACTGACAACAAGTGCACACATCAGCCTGCTTCCTGAACCAGCAGGCTTTTACCGTCCCCTTCGCCACTCTACACTTCCTTACCATAAAGAAAGGCAACAAGCAGAAGGAGTCGCCCAACGTGGGGCTCGAACCCACGACCCTGAGATTAAGAGTCTCATGCTCTACCGACTGAGCTAGCCGGGCCACTGGGGGGGCCGCAGAGCAAGACAACCCGCCGGAGTCTGCAAGGGGAAATGCGGCCACTTGACGGACGCACGGGCGTCCGATACTTTCCGACTTCCGTGCCTGCATTCACCATCCGGAGGCTTCGGCTCAAATCGTCTATTCTGGTCCAAAGAGTTCTTGGGAGGGTTACAGGCTGCAGTTCATGCCGAACTACGAGCGCCTGCTCGACGTGAGCACATCATTGGCACTTTTGCGTGAAGGCCAGCTCCCGCAAGTGAGCAGAGTGGCGCAGCGGAAGCGTGCTGGGCCCATAACCCAGAGGTCGATGGATCGAAACCATTCTCTGCTATGACTTTTAGATTCCTTTGCGTTGCGTAACAGAAAGCCATATGCTCTCAGAGACCTCACCTGCACTTGAGGACTTGAAAAACTGCAGCAGCAAGTTCGTTTTCTAAGCAATCGTAAAAGGCTTCTCACGCTGACTGAAGGAATATTTATCCATCCATCCATCTATCTATCTATCCCTATCTATCTGTATTTCTGTCTTTCAACATTTGTGAATGTCAATGTAGCCTGCAAACTCGTGCCTTTGCGAAAGGCTAGGACGAGGCAAATCACAGCTCTGGGTGAAGCTAGCATTGACAGTCGTTGGTCTCAACTGACAACAAGTGCACACATCAGCCTGCTTCCTGAACCAGCAGGCTTTTACCGTCCCCTTCCCCACTCTACACTTCCTTACCATAAAGAAAGGCAACAAGCAACCCATAACCCAGAGGTCGATGGATCGAAACCATTCTCTGCTATGACTTTTAGATTCCTTTGCGTTGCGTAACAGAAAGCCATATGCTCTCAGAGACCTCACCTGCACTTGAGGACTTGAAAAACTGCAGCAGCAAGTTCGTTTTCGAAGCAATCGTAAAAGGCTTCTCACGCTGACTGAAGGAATATTTATCCATCCATCCATCTATCTATCTATCCCTATCTATCTGTATTTCTGTCTTTCAACATTTGTGAATGTCAATGTAGCCTGCAAACTCGTGCCTTTGCGAAAGGCTAGGACGAGGCAAATCACAGCTCTGGGTGAATCTGGCATTGACAGTCGTTGGTCTCAACTGACAACAAGTGCACACATCAGCCTGCTTCCTGAACCAGCAGGCTTTTACCGTCCCCTTCGCCACTCTACACTTCCTTACCATAAAGAAAGGCAACAAGCAACCCATAACCCAGAGGTCGATGGATCGAAACCATTCTCTGCTATGACTTTTAGATTCCTTTGCGTTGCGTAACAGAAAGCCATATTCTCTCAGAGACCTCACCTGCACTTGAGGACTTGAAAAACTGCAGCAGCAAGTTCGTTTTCTAAGCAATCGTAAAAGGCTTCTCACGCTGACTGAAGGAATATTTATCCATCCATCCATCTATCTATCTATCCCTATCTATCTGTATTTCTGTCTTTCAACATTTGTGAATGTCAATGTAGCCTGCAAACTCGTGCCTTTGCGAAAGGCTAGGACGAGGCAAATCACAGCTCTGGGTGAAGCTAGCATTGACAGTCGTTGGTCTCAACTGACAACAAGTGCACACATCAGCCTGCTTCCTGAACCAGCAGGCTTTTACCGTCCCCTTCGCCACTCTACACTTCCTTACCATAAAGAAAGGCAACAAGCAACCCATAACCCAGAGGTCGATGGATCGAAACCATTCTCTGCTATGACTTTTAGATTCCTTTGCGTTGCGTAACAGAAAGCCATATGCTCTCAGAGACCTCACCTGCACTTGAGGACTTGAAAAACTGCAGCAGCAAGTTCGTTTTCTAAGCAATCGTAAAAGGCTTCTCACGCTGACTGAAGGAATATTTATCCATCCATCCATCTATCTATCTATCCCTATCTATCTGTATTTCTGTCTTTCAACATTTGTGAATGTCAATGTAGCCTGCAAACTCGTGCCTTTGCGAAAGGCTAGGACGAGGCAAATCACAGCTCTGGGTGAAGCTAGCATTGACAGTCGTTGGTCTCAACTGACAACAAGTGCACACATCAGCCTGCTTCCTGAACCAGCAGGCTTTTACCGTCCCCTTCGCCACTCTACACTTCCTTACCATAAAGAAAGGCAACAAGCAACCCATAACCCAGAGGTCGATGGATCGAAACCATTCTCTGCTATGACTTTTAGATTCCTTTGCGTTGCGTAACAGAAAGCCATATGCTCTCAGAGACCTCACCTGCACTTGAGGACTTGAAAAACTGCAGCAGCAAGTTCGTTTTCTAAGAAATCGTAAAAGGCTTCTCACGCTGACTGAAGGAATATTTATCCATCCATCCATCTATCTATCTATCCCTATCTATCTGTATTTCTGTCTTTCAACATTTGTGAATGTCAATGTAGCCTGCAAACTCGTGCCTTTGCGAAAGGCTAGGACGAGGCAAATCACAGCTCTGGGTGAAGCTAGCATTGACAGTCGTTGGTCTCAACTGACAACAAGTGCACACATCAGCCTGCTTCCTGAACCAGCAGGCTTTTACCGTCCCCTTCGCCACTCTACACTTCCTTACCATAAAGAAAGGCAACAAGCAACCCATAACCCAGAGGTCGATGGATCGAAACCATTCTCTGCTATGACTTTTAGATTCCTTTGCGTTGCGTAACAGAAAGCCATATGCTCTCAGAGACCTCACCTGCACTTGAGGACTTGAAAAACTGCAGCAGCAAGTTCGTTTTCTAAGCAATCGTAAAAGGCTTCTCACGCTGACTGAAGGAATATTTATCCATCCATCCATCTATCTATCTATCCCTATCTATCTGTATTTCTGTTTTTCAACATTTGTGAATGTCAATGTAGCCTGCAAACTCGTGCCTTTGCGAAAGGCTAGGACGAGGCAAATCACAGCTCTGGGTGAAGCTAGCATTGACAGTCGTTGGTCTCAACTGACAACAAGTGCACACATCAGCCTGCTTCCTGAACCAGCAGGCTTTTACTGTCCCCTTCACCACTCTACACTTCCTTACCATAAAGAAAGGCAACAAGCAACCCATAACCCAGAGGTCGATGGATCGAAACCATTCTCTGCTATGACTTTTAGATTCCTTTGCGTTGCGTAACAGAAAGCCATATGCTCTCAGAGACCTCACCTGCACTTGAGGACTTGAAAAACTGCAGCAGCAAGTTCGTTTTCTAAGCAATCGTAAAAGGCTTCTCACGCTGACTGAAGGAATATTTATCCATCCATCCATCTATCTATCTATCCCTATCTATCTGTATTTCTGTCTTTCAACATTTGTGAATGTCACTGTAGCCTGCAAACTCGTGCCTTTGCGAAAGGCTAGGACGAGGCAAATCACAGCTCTGGGTGAAGCTAGCATTGACAGTCGTTGGTCTCAACTGACAACAAGTGCACACATCAGCCTGCTTCCTGAACCAGCAGGCTTTTACCGTCCCCTTCGCCACTCTACACTTCCTTACCATAAAGAAAGGCAACAAGCAGAAGGAGGCGCCCAACGTGGGGCTCGAACCCACGACCCTGAGATTAAGAGTCTCATGCTCTACCGACTGAGCTAGCCGGGCCACTGGGGGGGCTGCAGGGCAAGACAACCCGCCGGAGTCTGCAAGGGGAAATGCGGCCACTTGACGGACGCACGGGCGTCCGATACTTTCCGACTTCCGTGCCTGCATTCACCATCCGGAGGCTTCGGCTCAAATCGTCTATTCTGGTCCAAAGAGTTCTTGGGAGGGTTACAGGCTGCAGTTCATGCCGAACTACGAGCGCCTGCTCGACGTGAGCACATCATTGGCACTTTTGCGTGAAGGCCAGCTCCCACAAGTGAGCAGAGTGGCGCAGCGGAAGCGTGCTGGGCCCATAACCCAGAGGTCGATGGATCGAAACCATTCTCTGCTATGACTTTTAGATTCCTTTGCGTTGCGTAACAGAAAGCCATATGCTCTCAGAGACCTCACCTGCACTTGAGGACTTGAAAAACTGCAGCAGCAAGTTCGTTTTCTAAGCAATCGTAAAAGGCTTCTCACGCTGACTGAAGGAATATTTATCCATCCATCCATCTATCTATCTATCCCTATCTATCTGTATTTCTGTCTTTCAACATTTGTGAATGTCAATGTAGCCTGCAAACTCGTGCCTTTGCGAAAGGCTAGGACGAGGCAAATCACAGCTCTGGGTGAAGCTAGCATTGACAGTCGTTGGTCTCAACTGACAACAAGTGCACACATCAGCCTGCTTCCTGAACCAGCAGGCTTTTACCGTCCCCTTCGCCACTCTACACTTCCTTACCATAAAGAAAGGCAACAAGCAACCCATAACCCAGAGGTCGATGGATCGAAACCATTCTCTGCTATGACTTTTAGATTCCTTTGCGTTGCGTAACAGAAAGCCATATGCTCTCAGAGACCTCACCTGCACTTGAGGACTTGAAAAACTGCAGCAGCAAGTTCGTTTTCTAAGCAATCGTAAAAGGCTTCTCACGCTGACTGAAGGAATATTTATCCATCCATCCATCTATCTATCTATCCCTATCTATCTGTATTTCTGTCTTTCAACATTTGTGAATGTCAATGTAGCCTGCAAACTCGTGCCTTTGCGAAAGGCTAGGACGAGGCAAATCACAGCTCTGGGTGAAGCTAGCATTGACAGTCGTTGGTCTCAACTGACAACAAGTGCACACATCAGCCTGCTTCCTGAACCAGCAGGCTTTTACCGTCCCCTTCACCACTCTACACTTCCTTACCATAAAGAAAGGCAACAAGCAACCCATAACCCAGAGGTCGATGGATCGAAACCATTCTCTGCTATGACTTTTAGATTCCTTTGCGTTGCGTAACAGAAAGCCATATGCTCTCAGAGACCTCACCTGCACTTGAGGACTTGAAAAACTGCAGCAGCAAGTTCGTTTTCTAAGCAATCGTAAAAGGCTTCTCACGCTGACTGAAGGAATATTTATCCATCCATCCATCTATCTATCTATCCCTATCTATCTGTATTTCTGTCTTTCAACATTTGTGAATGTCAATGTAGCCTGCAAACTCGTGCCTTTGCGAAAGGCTAGGACGAGGCAAATCACAGCTCTGGGTGAAGCTAGCATTGACAGTCGTTGGTCTCAACTGACAACAAGTGCACACATCAGCCTGCTTCCTGAACCAGCAGGCTTTTACCGTCCCCTTCGCCACTCTACACTTCCTTACCATAAAGAAAGGCAACAAGCAGAAGGAGTCGCCCAACGTGGGGCTCGAACCCACGACCCTGAGATTAAGAGTCTCATGCTCTACCGACTGAGCTAGCCGGGCCACTGGGGGGGCCGCAGAGCAAGACAACCCGCCGGAGTCTGCAAGGGGAAATGCGGCCACTTGACGGACGCACGGGCGTCCGATACTTTCCGACTTCCGTGCCTGCATTCACCATCCGGAGGCTTCGGCTCAAATCGTCTATTCTGGTCCAAAGAGTTCTTGGGAGGGTTACAGGCTGCAGTTCATGCCGAACTACGAGCGCCTGCTCGACGTGAGCACATCATTGGCACTTTTGCGTGAAGGCCAGCTCCCACAAGTGAGCAGAGTGGCGCAGCGGAAGCGTGCTGGGCCCATAACCCAGAGGTCGATGGATCGAAACCATTCTCTGCTATGACTTTTAGATTCCTTTGCGTTGCGTAACAAAAAGCCATATGCTCTCAGAGACCTCACCTGCACTTGAGGACTTGAAAAACTGCAGCAGCAAGTTCGTTTTCTAAGCAATCGTAAAAGGCTTCTCACGCTGACTGAAGGAATATTTATCCATCCATCCATCTATCTATCTATCCCTATCTATCTGTATTTCTGTCTTTCAACATTTGTGAATGTCAATGTAGCCTGCAAACTCGTGCCTTTGCGAAAGGCTAGGACGAGGCAAATCACAGCTCTGGGTGAAGCTAGCATTGACAGTCGTTGGTCTCAACTGACAACAAGTGCACACATCACCCTGCTTCCTGAACCAGCAGGCTTTTACCGTCCCCTTCGCCACTCTACACTTCCTTACCATAAAGAAAGGCAACAAGCAACCCATAACCCAGAGGTCGATGGATCGAAACCATTCTCTGCTATGACTTTTAGATTCCTTTGCGTTGCGTAACAGAAAGCCATATGCTCTCAGAGACCTCACCTGCACTTGAGGACTTGAAAAACTGCAGCAGCAAGTTCGTTTTCTAAGCAATCGTAAAAGGCTTCTCACGCTGACTGAAGGAATATTTATCCATCCATCCATCTATCTATCTATCCCTATCTATCTGTATTTCTGTCTTTCAACATTTGTGAATGTCAATGTAGCCTGCAAACTCGTGCCTTTGCGAAAGGCTAGGACGAGGCAAATCACAGCTCTGGGTGAAGCTAGCATTGACAGTCGTTGGTCTCAACTGACAACAAGTGCACACATCAGCCTGCTTCCTGAACCAGCAGGCTTTTACCGTCCCCTTCGCCACTCTACACTTCCTTACCATAAAGAAAGGCAACAAGCAACCCATAACCCAGAGGTCGATGGATCGAAACCATTCTCTGCTATGACTTTTAGATTCCTTTGCGTTGCGTAACAGAAAGCCATATGCTCTCAGAGACCTCACCTGCACTTGAGGACTTGAAAAACTGCAGCAGCAAGTTCGTTTTCTAAGCAATCGTAAAAGGCTTCTCACGCTGACTGAAGGAATATTTATCCATCCATCCATCTATCTATCTATCCCTATCTATCTGTATTTCTGTCTTTCAACATTTGTGAATGTCAATGTAGCCTGCAAACTCGTGCCTTTGCGAAAGGCTAGGACGAGGCAAATCACAGCTCTGGGTGAAGCTAGCATTGACAGTCGTTGGTCTCAACTGACAACAAGTGCACACATCAGCCTGCTTCCTGAACCAGCAGGCTTTTACCGTCCCCTTCGCCACTCTACACTTCCTTACCATAAAGAAAGGCAACAAGCAGAAGGAGACGCCCAACGTGGGGCTCAAACCCACGACCCTGAGATTAAGAGTCTCATGCTCTACCGACTGAGCTAGCCGGGCCACTGGGGGGGCCGCAGAGCAAGACAACCCGCCGGAGTCTGAAAGGGGAAATGCGGCCACTTGACGGACGCACGGGCGTCCGATACTTTCCGACTACCGTGCCTGCATTCACCATCCGGAGGCTTCGGCTCAAATCGTCTATTCTGGTCCAAAGAGTTCTTGGGAGGGTTACAGGCTGCAGTTCATGCCGAACTACGAGCGCCTGCTCGACGTGAGCACATCATTGGCACTTTTGCGTGAAGGCCAGCTCCCACAAGTGAGCAGAGTGGCGCAGCGGAAGCGTGCTGGGCCCAAAACCCAGAGGTCGATGGATCGAAACCATTCTCTGCTATGACTTTTAGATTCCTTTGCGTTGCGTAACAGAAAGCCATATGCTCTCAGAGACCTCACCTGCACTTGAGGACTTGAAAAACTGCAGCAGCAAGTTCGTTTTCTAAGCAATCGTAAAAGGCTTCTCACGCTGACTGAAGGAATATTTATCCATCCATCCATCTATCTATCTATCCCTATCTATCTGTATTTCTGTCTTTCAACATTTGTGAATGTCAATGTAGCCTGCAAACTCGTGCCTTTGCGAAAGGCTAGGACGAGGCAAATCACAGCTCTGGGTGAAGCTAGCATTGACAGTCGTTGGTCTCAACTGACAACAAGTGCACACATCAGCCTGCTTCCTGAACCAGCAGGCTTTTACCGTCCCCTTCGCCACTCTACACTTCCTTACCATAAAGAAAGGCAACAAGCAACCCATAACCCAGAGGTCGATGGATCGAAACCATTCTCTGCTATGACTTTTAGATTCCTTTGCGTTGCGTAACAGAAAGCCATATGCTCTCAGAGACCTCACCTGCACTTGAGGACTTGAAAAACTGCAGCAGCAAGTTCGTTTTCTAAGCAATTGTAAAAGGCTTCTCACGCTGACTGAAGGAATATTTATCCATCCATCCATCTATCTATCTATCCCTATCTATCTGTATTTCTGTCTTTCAACATTTGTGAATGTCAATGTAGCCTGCAAACTCGTGCCTTTGCGAAAGGCTAGGACGAGGCAAATCACAGCTCTGGGTGAAGCTAGCATTGACAGTCGTTGGTCTCAACTGACAACAAGTGCACACATCAGCCTGCTTCCTGAACCAGCAGGCTTTTACCGTCCCCTTCGCCACTCTACACTTCCTTACCATAAAGAAAGGCAACAAGCAACCCATAACCCAGAGGTCGATGGATCGAAACCATTCTCTGCTATGACTTTTAGATTCCTTTGCGTTGCGTAACAGAAAGCCATATGCTCTCAGAGACCTCACCTGCACTTGAGGACTTGAAAAACTGCAGCAGCAAGTTCGTTTTCTAAGCAATCGTAAAAGGCTTCTCACGCTGACTGAAGGAATATTTATCCATCCATCCATCTATCTATCTATCCCTATCTATCTGTATTTCTGTCTTTCAACATTTGTGAATGTCAATGTAGCCTGCAAACTCGTGCCTTTGCGAAAGGCTAGGACGAGGCAAATCACAGCTCTGGGTGAAGCTAGCATTGACAGTCGTTGGTCTCAACTGACAACAAGTGCACACATCAGCCTGCTTCCTGAACCAGCAGGCTTTTACCGTCCCCTTCGCCACTCTACACTTCCTTACCATAAAGAAAGGCAACAAGCAACCCATAACCCAGAGGTCGATGGATCGAAACCATTCTCTGCTATGACTTTTAGATTCCTTTGCGTTGCGTAACAGAAAGCCATATGCTCTCAGAGACCTCACCTGCACTTGAGGACTTGAAAAACTGCAGCAGCAAGTTCGTTTTCTAAGCAATCGTAAAAGGCTTCTCACGCTGACTGAAGGAATATTTATCCATCCATCCATCTATCTATCTATCCCTATCTATCTGTATTTCTGTCTTTCAACATTTGTGAATGTCAATGTAGCCTGCAAACTCGTGCCTTTGCGAAAGGCTAGGACGAGGCAAATCACAGCTCTGGGTGAAGCTAGCATTGACAGTCGTTGGTCTCAACTGACAACAAGTGCACACATCAGCCTGCTTCCTGAACCAGCAGGCTTTTACCGTCCCCTTCGCCACTCTACACTTCCTTACCATAAAGAAAGGCAACAAGCAACCCATAACCCAGAGGTCGATGGATCGAAACCATTCTCTGCTATGACTTTTAGATTCCTTTGCGTTGCGTAACAGAAAGCCATATGCTCTCAGAGACCTCACCTGCACTTGAGGACTTGAAAAACTGCAGCAGCAAGTTCGTTTTCTAAGCAATCGTAAAAGGCTTCTCACGCTGACTGAAGGAATATTTATCCATCCATCCATCTATCTATCTATCCCTATCTATCTGTATTTCTGTCTTTCAACATTTGTGAATGTCAATGTAGCCTGCAAACTCGTGCCTTTGCGAAAGGCTAGGACGAGGCAAATCACAGCTCTGGGTGAAGCTAGCATTGACAGTCGTTGGTCTCAACTGACAACAAGTGCACACATCAGCCTGCTTCCTGAACCAGCAGGCTTTTACCGTCCCCTTCACCACTCTACACTTCCTTACCATAAAGAAAGGCAACAAGCAACCCATAACCCAGAGGTCGATGGATCGAAACCATTCTCTGCTATGACTTTTAGATTCCTTTGCGTTGCGTAACAGAAAGCCATATGCTCTCAGAGACCTCACCTGCACTTGAGGACTTGAAAAACTGCAGCAGCAAGTTCGTTTTCTAAGCAATCGTAAAAGGCTTCTCACGCTGACTGAAGGAATATTTATCCATCCATCCATCTATCTATCTATCCCTATCTATCTGTATTTCTGTCTTTCAACATTTGTGAATGTCAATGTAGCCTGCAAACTCGTGCCTTTGCGAAAGGCTAGGACGAGGCAAATCACAGCTCTGGGTGAAGCTAGCATTGACAGTCGTTGGTCTCAACTGACAACAAGTGCACACATCAGCCTGCTTCCTGAACCAGCAGGCTTTTACCGTCCCCTTCGCCACTCTACACTTCCTTACCATAAAGAAAGGCAACAAGCAACCCATAACCCAGAGGTCGATGGATCGAAACCATTCTCTGCTATGACTTTTAGATTCCTTTGCGTTGCGTAACAGAAAGCCATATGCTCTCAGAGACCTCACCTGCACTTGAGGACTTGAAAAACTGCAGCAGCAAGTTCGTTTTCTAAGCAATCGTAAAAGGCTTCTCACGCTGACTGAAGGAATATTTATCCATCCATCCATCTATCTATCTATCCCTATCTATCTGTATTTCTGTCTTTCAACATTTGTGAATGTCAATGTAGCCTGCAAACTCGTGCCTTTGCGAAAGGCTAGGACGAGGCAAATCACAGCTCTGGGTGAAGCTAGCATTGACAGTCGTTGGTCTCAACTGACAACAAGTGCACACATCAGCCTGCTTCCTGAACCAGCAGGCTTTTACCGTCCCCTTCACCACTCTACACTTCCTTACCATAAAGAAAGGCAACAAGCAACCCATAACCCAGAGGTCGATGGATCGAAACCATTCTCTGCTATGACTTTTAGATTCCTTTGCGTTGCGTAACAGAAAGCCATATGCTCTCAGAGACCTCACCTGCACTTGAGGACTTGAAAAACTGCAGCAGCAAGTTCGTTTTCTAAGCAATCGTAAAAGGCTTCTCACGCTGACTGAAGGAATATTTATCCATCCATCCATCTATCTATCTATCCCTATCTATCTGTATTTCTGTCTTTCAACATTTGTGAATGTCAATGTAGCCTGCAAACTCGTGCCTTTGCGAAAGGCTAGGACGAGGCAAATCACAGCTCTGGGTGAAGCTAGCATTGACAGTCGTTGGTCTCAACTGACAACAAGTGCACACATCAGCCTGCTTCCTGAACCAGCAGGCTTTTACCGTCCCCTTCGCCACTCTACACTTCCTTACCATAAAGAAAGGCAACAAGCAACCCATAACCCAGAGGTCGATGGATCGAAACCATTCTCTGCTATGACTTTTAGATTCCTTTGCGTTGCGTAACAGAAAGCCATATGCTCTCAGAGACCTCACCTGCACTTGAGGACTTGAAAAACTGCAGCAGCAAGTTCGTTTTCTAAGCAATCGTAAAAGGCTTCTCACGCTGACTGAAGGAATATTTATCCATCCATCCATCTATCTATCTATCCCTATCTATCTGTATTTCTGTCTTTCAACATTTGTGAATGTCAATGTAGCCTGCAAACTCGTGCCTTTGCGAAAGGCTAGGACGAGGCAAATCACAGCTCTGGGTGAAGCTAGCATTGACAGTCGTTGGTCTCAACTGACAACAAGTGCACACATCAGCCTGCTTCCTGAACCAGCAGGCTTTTACCGTCCCCTTCGCCACTCTAAACTTCCTTACCATAAAGAAAGGCAACAAGCAGAAGGAGGCGCCCAACGTGGGGCTCGAACCCACGACCCTGAGATTAAGAGTCTCATGCTCTACCGACTGAGTTAGCCGGGCCACTGGGGGGGCCGCAGAGCAAGACAACCCGCCGGAGTCTGCAAGGGGAAATGCGGCCACTTGACGGACGCACGGGCGTCCGATACTTTCCGACTTCCGTGCCTGCATTCACCATCCGGAGGCTTCGGCTCAAATCGTCTATTCTGGTCCAAAGAGTTCTTGGGAGGGTTACAGGCTGCAGTTCATGCCGAACTACGAGCGCCTGCTCGACGTGAGCACATCATTGGCACTTTTGCGTGAAGGCCAGCTCCCACAAGTGAGCAGAGTGGCGCAGCGGAAGCGTGCTGGGCCCATAACCCAGAGGTCGATGGATCGAAACCATTCTCTGCTATGACTTTTAGATTCCTTTGCGTTGCGTAACAGAAAGCCATATGCTCTCAGAGACCTCACCTGCACTTGAGGACTTGAAAAACTGCAGCAGCAAGTTCGTTTTCTAAGCAATCGTAAAAGGCTTCTCACGCTGACTGAAGGAATATTTATCCATCCATCCATCTATCTATCTATCCCTATCTATCTGTATTTCTGTCTTTCAACATTTGTGAATGTCAATGTAGCCTGCAAACTCGTGCCTTTGCGAAAGGCTAGGACGAGGCAAATCACAGCTCTGGGTGAAGCTAGCATTGACAGTCGTTGGTCTCAACTGACAACAAGTGCACACATCAGCCTGCTTCCTGAACCAGCAGGCTTTTACCGTCCCCTTTACCACTCTACACTTCCTTACCATAAAGAAAGGCAACAAGCAACCCATAACCCAGAGGTCGATGGATCGAAACCATTCTCTGCTATGACTTTTAGATTCCTTTGCGTTGCGTAACAGAAAGCCATATGCTCTCAGAGACCTCACCTGCACTTGAGGACTTGAAAAACTGCAGCAGCAAGTTCGTTTTCTAAGCAATCGTAAAAGGCTTCTCACGCTGACTGAAGGAATATTTATCCATCCATCCATCTATCTATCTATCCCTATCTATCTGTATTTCTGTCTTTCAACATTTGTGAATGTCAATGTAGCCTGCAAACTCGTGCCTTTGCGAAAGGCTAGGACGAGGCAAATCACAGCTCTGGGTGAAGCTAGCATTGACAGTCGTTGGTCTCAACTGACAACAAGTGCACACATCAGCCTGCTTCCTGAACCAGCAGGCTTTTACCGTCCCCTTCGCCACTCTACACTTCCTTACCATAAAGAAAGGCAACAAGCAACCCATAACCCAGAGGTCGATGGATCGAAACCATTCTCTGCTATGACTTTTAGATTCCTTTGCGTTGCGTAACAGAAAGCCATATGCTCTCAGAGACCTCACCTGCACTTGAGGACTTGAAAAACTGCAGCAGCAAGTTCGTTTTCTAAGCAATCGTAAAAGGCTTCTCACGCTGACTGAAGGAATATTTATCCATCCATCCATCTATCTATCTATCCCTATCTATCTGTATTTCTGTCTTTCAACATTTGTGAATGTCAATGTAGCCTGCAAACTCGTGCCTTTGCGAAAGGCTAGGACGAGGCAAATCACAGCTCTGGGTGAAGCTAGCATTGACAGTCGTTGGTCTCAACTGACAACAAGTGCACACATCAGCCTGCTTCCTGAACCAGCAGGCTTTTACCGTCCCCTTCGCCACTCTACACTTCCTTACCATAAAGAAAGGCAACAAGCAGAAGGAGGCGCCCAACGTGGGGCTCGAACCCACGACCCTGAGATTAAGAGTCTCATGCTCTACCGACTGAGTTAGCCGGGCCACTGGGGGGGCCGCAGAGCAAGACAACCCGCCGGAGTCTGCAAGGGGAAATGCGGCCACTTGACGGACGCACGGGCGTCCGATACTTTCCGACTTCCGTGCCTGCATTCACCATCCGGAGGCTTCGGCTCAAATCGTCTATTCTGGTCCAAAGAGTTCTTGGGAGGGTTACAGGCTGCAGTTCATGCCGAACTACGAGCGCCTGCTCGACGTGAGCACATCATTGGCACTTTTGCGTGAAGGCCAGCTCCCACAAGTGAGCAGAGTGGCGCAGCGGAAGCGTGCTGGGCCCATAACCCAGAGGTCGATGGATCGAAACCATTCTCTGCTATGACTTTTAGATTCCTTTGCGTTGCGTAACAGAAAGCCATATGCTCTCAGAGACCTCACCTGCACTTGAGGACTTGAAAAACTGCAGCAGCAAGTTCGTTTTCTAAGCAATCGTAAAAGGCTTCTCACGCTGACTGAAGGAATATTTATCCATCCATCCATCTATCTATCTATCCCTATCTATCTGTATTTCTGTCTTTCAACATTTGTGAATGTCAATGTAGCCTGCAAACTCGTGCCTTTGCGAAAGGCTAGGACGAGGCAAATCACAGCTCTGGGTGAAGCTAGCATTGACAGTCGTTGGTCTCAACTGACAACAAGTGCACACATCAGCCTGCTTCCTGAACCAGCAGGCTTTTACCGTCCCCTTCACCACTCTACACTTCCTTACCATAAAGAAAGGCAACAAGCAACCCATAACCCAGAGGTCGATGGATCGAAACCATTCTCTGCTATGACTTTTAGATTCCTTTGCGTTGCGTAACAGAAAGCCATATGCTCTCAGAGACCTCACCTGCACTTGAGGACTTGAAAAACTGCAGCAGCAAGTTCGTTTTCTAAGCAATCGTAAAAGGCTTCTCACGCTGACTGAAGGAATATTTATCCATCCATCCATCTATCTATCTATCCCTATCTATCTGTATTTCTGTCTTTCAACATTTGTGAATGTCAATGTAGCCTGCAAACTCGTGCCTTTGCGAAAGGCTAGGACGAGGCAAATCACAGCTCTGGGTGAAGCTAGCATTGACAGTCGTTGGTCTCAACTGACAACAAGTGCACACATCAGCCTGCTTCCTGAACCAGCAGGCTTTTACCGTCCCCTTCGCCACTCTACACTTCCTTACCATAAAGAAAGGCAACAAGCAACCCATAACCCAGAGGTCGATGGATCGAAACCATTCTCTGCTATGACTTTTAGATTCCTTTGCGTTGCGTAACAGAAAGCCATATGCTCTCAGAGACCTCACCTGCACTTGAGGACTTGAAAAACTGCAGCAGCAAGTTCGTTTTCTAAGCAATCGTAAAAGGCTTCTCACGCTGACTGAAGGAATATTTATCCATCCATCCATCTATCTATCTATCCCTATCTATCTGTATTTCTGTCTTTCAACATTTGTGAATGTCAATGTAGCCTGCAAACTCGTGCCTTTGCGAAAGGCTAGGACGAGGCAAATCACAGCTCTGGGTGAAGCTAGCATTGACAGTCGTTGGTCTCAACTGACAACAAGTGCACACATCAGCCTGCTTCCTGAACCAGCAGGCTTTTACCGTCCCCTTCGCCACTCTACACTTCCTTACCATAAAGAAAGGCAACAAGCAGAAGGAGGCGCCCAACGTGGGGCTCGAACCCACGACCCTGAGATTAAGAGTCTCATGCTCTACCGACTGAGCTAGCCGGGCCACTGGGGGGGCCGCAGAGCAAGACAACCCGCCGGAGTCTGCAAGGGGAAATGCGGCCACTTGACGGACGCACGGGCGTCCGATACTTTCCGACTTCCGTGCCTGCATTCACCATCCGGAGGCTTCGGCTCAAATCGTCTATTCTGGTCCAAAGAGTTCTTGGGAGGGTTACAGGCTGCAGTTCATGCCGAACTACGAGCGCCTGCTCGACGTGAGCACATCATTGGCACTTTTGCGTGAAGGCCAGCTCCCACAAATGAGCAGAGTGGCGCAGCGGAAGCGTGCTGGGCCCATAACCCAGAGGTCGATGGATCGAAACCATTCTCTGCTATGACTTTTAGATTCCTTTGCGTTGCGTAACAGAAAGCCATATGCTCTCAGAGACCTCACCTGCACTTGAGGACTTGAAAAACTGCAGCAGCAAGTTCGTTTTCTAAGCAATCGTAAAAGGCTTCTCACGCTGACTGAAGGAATATTTATCCATCCATCCATCTATCTATCTATCCCTATCTATCTGTATTTCTGTCTTTCAACATTTGTGAATGTCAATGTAGCCTGCAAACTCGTGCCTTTGCGAAAGGCTAGGACGAGGCAAATCACAGCTCTGGGTGAAGCTAGCATTGACAGTCGTTGGTCTCAACTGACAACAAGTGCACACATCAGCCTGCTTCCTGAACCAGCAGGCTTTTACCGTCCCCTTCGCCACTCTACACTTCCTTACCATAAAGAAAGGCAACAAGCAACCCATAACCCAGAGGTCGATGGATCGAAACCATTCTCTGCTATGACTTTTAGATTCCTTTGCGTTGCGTAACAGAAAGCCATATGCTCTCAGAGACCTCACCTGCACTTGAGGACTTGAAAAACTGCAGCAGCAAGTTCGTTTTCTAAGCAATCGTAAAAGGCTTCTCACGCTGACTGAAGGAATATTTATCCATCCATCCATCTATCTATCTATCCCTATCTATCTGTATTTCTGTCTTTCAACATTTGTGAATGTCAATGTAGCCTGCAAACTCGTGCCTTTGCGAAAGGCTAGGACGAGGCAAATCACAGCTCTGGGTGAAGCTAGCATTGACAGTCGTTGGTCTCAACTGACAACAAGTGCACACATCAGCCTGCTTCCTGAACCAGCAGGCTTTTACCGTCCCCTTCGCCACTCTACACTTCCTTACCATAAAGAAAGGCAACAAGCAGAAGGAGGCGCCCAACGTGGGGCTCGAACCCACGACCCTGAGATTAAGAGTCTCATGCTCTACCGACTGAGTTAGCCGGGCCACTGGGGGGGCCGCAGAGCAAGACAACCCGCCGGAGTCTGCAAGGGGAAATGCGGCCACTTGACGGACGCACGGGCGTCCGATACTTTCCGACTTCCGTGCCTGCATTCACCATCCGGAGGCTTCGGCTCAAATCGTCTATTCTGGTCCAAAGAGTTCTTGGGAGGGTTACAGGCTGCAGTTCATGCCGAACTACGAGCGCCTGCTCGACGTGAGCACATCATTGGCACTTTTGCGTGAAGGCCAGCTCCCACAAGTGAGCAGAGTGGCGCAGCGGAAGCGTGCTGGGCCCATAACCCAGAGGTCGATGGATCGAAACCATTCTCTGCTATGACTTTTAGATTCCTTTGCGTTGCGTAACAGAAAGCCATATGCTCTCAGAGACCTCACCTGCACTTGAGGACTTGAAAAACTGCAGCAGCAAGTTCGTTTTCTAAGCAATCGTAAAAGGCTTCTCACGCTGACTGAAGGAATATTTATCCATCCATCCATCTATCTATCTATCCCTATCTATCTGTATTTCTGTCTTTCAACATTTGTGAATGTCAATGTAGCCTGCAAACTCGTGCCTTTGCGAAAGGCTAGGACGAGGCAAATCACAGCTCTGGGTGAAGCTAGCATTGACAGTCGTTGGTCTCAACTGACAACAAGTGCACACATCAGCCTGCTTCCTGAACCAGCAGGCTTTTACCGTCCCCTTCACCACTCTACACTTCCTTACCATAAAGAAAGGCAACAAGCAACCCATAACCCAGAGGTCGATGGATCGAAACCATTCTCTGCTATGACTTTTAGATTCCTTTGCGTTGCGTAACAGAAAGCCATATGCTCTCAGAGACCTCACCTGCACTTGAGGACTTGAAAAACTGCAGCAGCAAGTTCGTTTTCTAAGCAATCGTAAAAGGCTTCTCACGCTGACTGAAGGAATATTTATCCATCCATCCATCTATCTATCTATCCCTATCTATCTGTATTTCTGTCTTTCAACATTTGTGAATGTCAATGTAGCCTGCAAACTCGTGCCTTTGCGAAAGGCTAGGACGAGGCAAATCACAGCTCTGGGTGAAGCTAGCATTGACAGTCGTTGGTCTCAACTGACAACAAGTGCACACATCAGCCTGCTTCCTGAACCAGCAGGCTTTTACCGTCCCCTTCGCCACTCTACACTTCCTTACCATAAAGAAAGGCAACAAGCAACCCATAACCCAGAGGTCGATGGATCGAAACCATTCTCTGCTATGACTTTTAGATTCCTTTGCGTTGCGTAACAGAAAGCCATATGCTCTCAGAGACCTCACCTGCACTTGAGGACTTGAAAAACTGCAGCAGCAAGTTCGTTTTCTAAGCAATCGTAAAAGGCTTCTCACGCTGACTGAAGGAATATTTATCCATCCATCCATCTATCTATCTATCCCTATCTATCTGTATTTCTGTCTTTCAACATTTGTGAATGTCAATGTAGCCTGCAAACTCGTGCCTTTGCGAAAGGCTAGGACGAGGCAAATCACAGCTCTGGGTGAAGCTAGCATTGACAGTCGTTGGTCTCAACTGACAACAAGTGCACACATCAGCCTGCTTCCTGAACCAGCAGGCTTTTACCGTCCCCTTCGCCACTCTACACTTCCTTACCATAAAGAAAGGCAACAAGCAGAAGGAGGCGCCCAACGTGGGGCTCGAACCCACGACCCTGAGATTAAGAGTCTCATGCTCTACCGACTGAGCTAGCCGGGCCACTGGGGGGGCCGCAGAGCAAGACAACCCGCCGGAGTCTGCAAGGGGAAATGCGGCCACTTGACGGACGCACGGGCGTCCGATACTTTCCGACTTCCGTGCCTGCATTCACCATCCGGAGGCTTCGGCTCAAATCGTCTATTCTGGTCCAAAGACTTCTTGGGAGGGTTACAGGCTGCAGTTCATGCCGAACTACGAGCGCCTGCTCGACGTGAGCACATCATTGGCACTTTTGCGTGAAGGCCAGCTCCCACAAATGAGCAGAGTGGCGCAGCGGAAGCGTGCTGGGCCCATAACCCAGAGGTCGATGGATCGAAACCATTCTCTGCTATGACTTTTAGATTCCTTTGCGTTGCGTAACAGAAAGCCATATGCTCTCAGAGACCTCACCTGCACTTGAGGACTTGAAAAACTGCAGCAGCAAGTTCGTTTTCTAAGCAATCGTAAAAGGCTTCTCACGCTGACTGAAGGAATATTTATCCATCCATCCATCTATCTATCTATCCCTATCTATCTGTATTTCTGTCTTTCAACATTTGTGAATGTCAATGTAGCCTGCAAACTCGTGCCTTTGCGAAAGGCTAGGACGAGGCAAATCACAGCTCTGGGTGAAGCTAGCATTGACAGTCGTTGGTCTCAACTGACAACAAGTGCACACATCAGCCTGCTTCCTGAACCAGCAGGCTTTTACCGTCCCCTTCGCCACTCTACACTTCCTTACCATAAAGAAAGGCAACAAGCAACCCATAACCCAGAGGTCGATGGATCGAAACCATTCTCTGCTATGACTTTTAGATTCCTTTGCGTTGCGTAACAGAAAGCCATATGCTCTCAGAGACCTCACCTGCACTTGAGGACTTGAAAAACTGCAGCAGCAAGTTCGTTTTCTAAGCAATCGTAAAAGGCTTCTCACGCTGACTGAAGGAATATTTATCCATCCATCCATCTATCTATCTATCCCTATCTATCTGTATTTCTGTCTTTCAACATTTGTGAATGTCAATGTAGCCTGCAAACTCGTGCCTTTGCGAAAGGCTAGGACGAGGCAAATCACAGCTCTGGGTGAAGCTAGCATTGACAGTCGTTGGTCTCAACTGACAACAAGTGCACACATCAGCCTGCTTCCTGAACCAGCAGGCTTTTACCGTCCCCTTCGCCACTCTACACTTCCTTACCATAAAGAAAGGCAACAAGCAACCCATAACCCAGAGGTCGATGGATCGAAACCATTCTCTGCTATGACTTTTAGATTCCTTTGCGTTGCGTAACAGAAAGCCATATGCTCTCAGAGACCTCACCTGCACTTGAGGACTTGAAAAACTGCAGCAGCAATTTCGTTTTCTAAGCAATCGTAAAAGGCTTCTCACGCTGACTGAAGGAATATTTATCCATCCATCCATCTATCTATCTATCCCTATCTATCTGTATTTCTGTCTTTCAACATTTGTGAATGTCAATGTAGCCTGCAAACTCGTGCCTTTGCGAAAGGCTAGGACGAGGCAAATCACAGCTCTGGGTGAAGCTAGCATTGACAGTCGTTGGTCTCAACTGACAACAAGTGCACACATCAGCCTGCTTCCTGAACCAGCAGGCTTTTACCGTCCCCTTCGCCACTCTACACTTCCTTACCATAAAGAAAGGCAACAAGCAGAAGGAGGCGCCCAACGTGGGGCTCGAACCCACGACCCTGAGATTAAGAGTCTCATGCTCTACCGACTGAGTTAGCCGGGCCACTGGGGGGGCCGCAGAGCAAGACAACCCGCCGGAGTCTGCAAGGGGAAATGCGGCCACTTGACGGACGCACGGGCGTCCGATACTTTCCGACTTCCGTGCCTGCATTCACCATCCGGAGGCTTCGGCTCAAATCGTCTATTCTGGTCCAAAGAGTTCTTGGGAGGGTTACAGGCTGCAGTTCATGCCGAACTACGAGCGCCTGCTCGACGTGAGCACATCATTGGCACTTTTGCGTGAAGGCCAGCTCCCACAAGTGAGCAGAGTGGCGCAGCGGAAGCGTGCTGGGCCCATAACCCAGAGATCGATGGATCGAAACCATTCTCTGCTATGACTTTTAGATTCCTTTGCGTTGCGTAACAGAAAGCCATATGCTCTCAGAGACCTCACCTGCACTTGAGGACTTGAAAAACTGCAGCAGCAAGTTCGTTTTCTAAGCAATCGTAAAAGGCTTCTCACGCTGACTGAAGGAATATTTATCCATCCATCCATCTATCTATCTATCCCTATCTATCTGTATTTCTGTCTTTCAACATTTGTGAATGTCAATGTAGCCTGCAAACTCGTGCCTTTGCGAAAGGCTAGGACGAGGCAAATCACAGCTCTGGGTGAAGCTAGCATTGACAGTCGTTGGTCTCAACTGACAACAAGTGCACACATCAGCCTGCTTCCTGAACCAGCAGGCTTTTACCGTCCCCTTCGCCACTCTACACTTCCTTACCATAAAGAAAGGCAACAAGCAACCCATAACCCAGAGGTCGATGGATCAAAACCATTCTCTGCTATGACTTTTAGATTCCTTTGCGTTGCGTAACAGAAAGCCATATGCTCTCAGAGACCTCACCTGCACTTGAGGACTTGAAAAACTGCAGCAGCAAGTTCGTTTTCTAAGCAATCGTAAAAGGCTTCTCACGCTGACTGAAGGAATATTTATCCATCCATCCATCTATCTATCTATCCCTATCTATCTGTATTTCTGTCTTTCAACATTTGTGAATGTCAATGTAGCCTGCAAACTCGTGCCTTTGCGAAAGGCTAGGACGAGGCAAATCACAGCTCTGGGTGAAGCTAGCATTGACAGTCGTTGGTCTCAACTGACAACAAGTGCACACATCAGCCTGCTTCCTGAACCAGCAGGCTTTTACCGTCCCCTTCGCCACTCTACACTTCCTTACCATAAAGAAAGGCAACAAGCAGAAGGAGGCGCCCAACGTGGGGCTCGAACCCACGACCCTGAGATTAAGAGTCTCATGCTCTACCGACTGAGCTAGCCGGGCCACTGGGGGGGCCGCAGAGCAAGACAACATGCCGGAGTCTGCAAGGGGAAATGCGGCCACTTGACGGACGCACGGGCGTCCGATACTTTCCGACTTCCGTGCCTGCATTCACCATCCGGAGGCTTCGGCTCAAATCGTCTATTCTGGTCCAAAGAGTTCTTGGGAGGGTTACAGGCTGCAGTTCATGCCGAACTACGAGCGCCTGCTCGACGTGAGCACATCATTGGCACTTTTGCGTGAAGGCCAGCTCCCACAAGTGAGCAGAGTGGCGCAGCGGAAGCGTGCTGGGCCCATAACCCAGAGGTCGATGGATCGAAACCATTCTCTGCTATGACTTTTAGATTCCTTTGCGTTGCGTAACAGAAAGCCATATGCTCTCAGAGACCTCATCTGCACTTGAGGACTTGAAAAACTGCAGCAGCAAGTTCGTTTTCTAAGCAATCGTAAAAGGCTTCTCACGCTGACTGAAGGAATATTTATCCATCCATCCATCTATCTATCTATCCCTATCTATCTGTATTTCTGTCTTTCAACATTTGTGAATGTCAATGTAGCCTGCAAACTCGTGCCTTTGCGAAAGGCTAGGACGAGGCAAATCACAGCTCTGGGTGAAGCTAGCATTGACAGTCGTTGGTCTCAACTGACAACAAGTGCACACATCAGCCTGCTTCCTGAACCAGCAGGCTTTTACCGTCCCCTTCGCCACTCTACACTTCCTTACCATAAAGAAAGGCAACAAGCAACCCATAACCCAGAGGTCGATGGATCGAAACCATTCTCTGCTATGACTTTTAGATTCCTTTGCGTTGCGTAACAGAAAGCCATATGCTCTCAGAGACCTCACCTGCACTTGAGGACTTGAAAAACTGCAGCAGCAAGTTCGTTTTCTAAGCAATCGTAAAAGGCTTCTCACGCTGACTGAAGGAATATTTATCCATCCATCCATCTATCTATCTATCCCTATCTATCTGTATTTCTGTCTTTCAACATTTGTGAATGTCAATGTAGCCTGCAAACTCGTGCCTTTGCGAAAGGCTAGGACGAGGCAAATCACAGCTCTGGGTGAATCTGGCATTGACAGTCGTTGGTCTCAACTGACAACAAGTGCACACATCAGCCTGCTTCCTGAACCAGCAGGCTTTTACCGTCCCCTTCGCCACTCTACACTTCCTTACCATAAAGAAAGGCAACAAGCAACCCATAACCCAGAGGTCGATGGATCGAAACCATTCTCTGCTATGACTTTTAGATTCCTTTGCGTTGCGTAACAGAAAGCCATATGCTCTCAGAGACCTCACCTGCACTTGAGGACTTGAAAAACTGCAGCAGCAAGTTCGTTTTCTAAGCAATCGTAAAAGGCTTCTCACGCTGACTGAAGGAATATTTATCCATCCATCCATCTATCTATCTATCCCTATCTATCTGTATTTCTGTCTTTCAACATTTGTGAATGTCAATGTAGCCTGCAAACTCGTGCCTTTGCGAAAGGCTAGGACGAGGCAAATCACAGCTCTGGGTGAAGCTAGCATTGACAGTCGTTGGTCTCAACTGACAACAAGTGCACACATCAGCCTGCTTCCTGAACCAGCAGGCTTTTACCGTCCCCTTCGCGACTCTACACTTCCTTACCATAAAGAAAGGCAACAAGCAACCCATAACCCAGAGGTCGATGGATCGAAACCATTCTCTGCTATGACTTTTAGATTCCTTTGCGTTGCGTAACAGAAAGCCATATGCTCTCAGAGACCTCACCTGCACTTGAGGACTTGAAAAACTGCAGCAGCAAGTTCGTTTTCTAAGCAATCGTAAAAGGCTTCTCACGCTGACTGAAGGAATATTTATCCATCCATCCATCTATCTATCTATCCCTATCTATCTGTATTTCTGTCTTTCAACATTTGTGAATGTCAATGTAGCCTGCAAACTCCTGCCTTTGCGAAAGGCTAGGACGAGGCAAATCACAGCTCTGGGTGAAGCTAGCATTGACAGTCGTTGGTCTCAACTGACAACAAGTGCACACATCAGCCTGCTTCCTGAACCAGCAGGCTTTTACCGTCCCCTTCGCCACTCTACACTTCCTTACCATAAAGAAAGGCAACAAGCAACCCATAACCCAGAGGTCGATGGATCGAAACCATTCTCTGCTATGACTTTTAGATTCCTTTGCGTTGCGTAACAGAAAGCCATATGCTCTCAGAGACCTCACCTGCACTTGAGGACTTGAAAAACTGCAGCAGCAAGTTCGTTTTCTAAGCAATCGTAAAAGGCTTCTCACGCTGACTGAAGGAATATTTATCCATCCATCCATCTATCTATCTATCCCTATCTATCTGTATTTCTGTCTTTCAACATTTGTGAATGTCAATGTAGCCTGCAAACTCGTGCCTTTGCGAAAGGCTAGGACGAGGCAAATCACAGCTCTGGGTGAAGCTAGCATTGACAGTCGTTGGTCTCAACTGACAACAAGTGCACACATCAGCCTGCTTCCTGAACCAGCAGGCTTTTACCGTCCCCTTCGCCACTCTACACTTCCTTACCATAAAGAAAGGCAACAAGCAACCCATAACCCAGAGGTCGATGGATCGAAACCATTCTCTGCTATGACTTTTAGATTCCTTTGCGTTGCGTAACAGAAAGCCATATGCTCTCAGAGACCTCACCTGCACTTGAGGACTTGAAAAACTGCAGCAGCAAGTTCGTTTTCTAAGCAATCGTAAAAGGCTTCTCACGCTGACTGAAGGAATATTTATCCATCCATCCATCTATCTATCTATCCCTATCTATCTGTATTTCTGTCTTTCAACATTTGTGAATGTCAATGTAGCCTGCAAACTCGTGCCTTTGCGAAAGGCTAGGACGAGGCAAATCACAGCTCTGGGTGAAGCTAGCATTGACAGTCGTTGGTCTCAACTGACAACAAGTGCACACATCAGCCTGCTTCCTGAACCAGCAGGCTTTTACCGTCCCCTTCGCCACTCTACACTTCCTTACCATAAAGAAAGGCAACAAGCAACCCATAACCCAGAGGTCGATGGATCGAAACCATTCTCTGCTATGACTTTTAGATTCCTTTGCGTTGCGTAACAGAAAGCCATATGCTCTCAGAGACCTCACCTGCACTTGAGGACTTGAAAAACTGCAGCAGCAAGTTCGTTTTCTAAGCAATCGTAAAAGGCTTCTCACGCTGACTGAAGGAATATTTATCCATCCATCCATCTATCTATCTATCCCTATCTATCTGTATTTCTGTCTTTCAACATTTGTGAATGTCAATGTAACCTGCAAACTCGTGCCTTTGCGAAAGGCTAGGACGAGGCAAATCACAGCTCTGGGTGAAGCTAGCATTGACAGTCGTTGGTCTCAACTGACAACAAGTGCACACATCAGCCTGCTTCCTGAACCAGCAGGCTTTTACCGTCCCCTTCGCCACTCTACACTTCCTTACCATAAAGAAAGGCAACAAGCAACCCATAACCCAGAGGTTGATGGATCGAAACCATTCTCTGCTATGACTTTTAGATTCCTTTGCGTTGCGTAACAGAAAGCCATATGCTCTCAGAGACCTCACCTGCACTTGAGGACTTGAAAAACTGCAGCAGCAAGTTCGTTTTCTAAGCAATCGTAAAAGGCTTCTCACGCTGACTGAAGGAATATTTATCCATCCATCCATCTATCTATCTATCCCTATCTATCTGTATTTCTGTCTTTCAACATTTGTGAATGTCAATGTAGCCTGCAAACTCGTGCCTTTGCGAAAGGCTAGGACGAGGCAAATCACAGCTCTGGGTGAAGCTAGCATTGACAGTCGTTGGTCTCAACTGACAACAAGTGCACACATCAGCCTGCTTCCTGAACCAGCAGGCTTTTACCGTCCCCTTCGCCACTCTACACTTCCTTACCATAAAGAAAGGCAACAAGCAACCCATAACCCAGAGGTCGATGGATCGAAACCATTCTCTGCTATGACTTTTAGATTCCTTTGCGTTGCGTAACAGAAAGCCATATGCTCTCAGAGACCTCACCTGCACTTGAGGACTTGAAAAACTGCAGCAGCAAGTTCGTTTTCTAAGCAATCGTAAAAGGCTTCTCACGCTGACTGAAGGAATATTTATCCATCCATCCATCTATCTATCTATCCCTATCTATCTGTATTTCTGTCTTTCAACATTTGTGAATGTCAATGTAGCCTGCAAACTCGTGCCTTTGCGAAAGGCTAGGACGAGGCAAATCACAGCTCTGGGTGAAGCTAGCATTGACAGTCGTTGGTCTCAACTGACAACAAGTGCACACATCAGCCTGCTTCCTGAACCAGCAGGCTTTTACCGTCCCCTTCGCCACTCTACACTTCCTTACCATAAAGAAAGGCAACAAGCAACCCATAACCCAGAGGTCGATGGATCGAAACCATTCTCTGCTATGACTTTTAGATTCCTTTGCGTTGCGTAACAGAAAGCCATATGCTCTCAGAGACCTCACCTGCACTTGAGGACTTGAAAAACTGCAGCAGCAAGTTCGTTTTCTAAGCAATCGTAAAAGGCTTCTCACGCTGACTGAAGGAATATTTATCCATCCATCCATCTATCTATCTATCCCTATCTATCTGTATTTCTGTCTTTCAACATTTGTGAATGTCAATGTAGCCTGCAAACTCGTGCCTTTGCGAAAGGCTAGGACGAGGCAAATCACAGCTCTGGGTGAAGCTAGCATTGACAGTCGTTGGTCTCAACTGACAACAAGTGCACACATCAGCCTGCTTCCTGAACCAGCAGGCTTTTACCGTCCCCTTCGCCACTCTACACTTCCTTACCATAAAGAAAGGCAACAAGCAACCCATAACCCAGAGGTCGATGGATCGAAACCATTCTCTGCTATGACTTTTAGATTCCTTTGCGTTGCGTAACAGAAAGCCATATGCTCTCAGAGACCTCACCTGCACTTGAGGACTTGAAAAACTGCAGCAGCAAGTTCGTTTTCTAAGCAATCGTAAAAGGCTTCTCACGCTGACTGAAGGAATATTTATCCATCCATCCATCTATCTATCTATCCCTATCTATCTGTATTTCTGTCTTTCAACATTTGTGAATGTCAATGTAGCCTGCAAACTCGTGCCTTTGCGAAAGGCTAGGACGAGGCAAATCACAGCTCTGGGTGAAGCTAGCATTGACAGTCGTTGGTCTCAACTGACAACAAGTGCACACATCAGCCTGCTTCCTGAACCAGCAGGCTTTTACCGTCCCCTTCGCCACTCTACACTTCCTTACCATAAAGAAAAGCAACAAGCAGAAGGAGGCGCCCAACGTGGGGCTCGAACCCACGACCCTGAGATTAAGAGTCTCATGCTCTACCGACTGAGCTAGCCGGGCCACTGGGGGGGCCGCAGAGCAAGACAACCCACCGGAGTCTGCAAGGGGAAATGCGGCCACTTGACGGACGCACGGGCGTCCGATACTTTCCGACTTCCGTGCCTGCATTCACCATCCGGAGGCTTCGGCTCAAATCGTCTATTCTGGTCCAAAGAGTTCTTGGGAGGGTTACAGGCTGCAGTTCATGCCGAACTACGAGCGCCTGCTCGACGTGAGCACATCATTGGCACTTTTGCGTGAAGGCAAGCTCCCACAAGTGAGCAGAGTGGCGCAGCGGAAGCGTGCTGGGCCCATAACCCAGAGGTCGATGGATCGAAACCATTCTCTGCTATGACTTTTAGATTCCTTTGCGTTGCGTAACAGAAAGCCATATGCTCTCAGAGACCTCACCTGCACTTGAGGACTTGAAAAACTGCAGCAGCAAGTTCGTTTTCTAAGCAATCGTAAAAGGTTTCTCACGCTGACTGAAGGAATATTTATCCATCCATCCATCTATCTATCTATCCCTATCTATCTGTATTTCTGTCTTTCAACATTTGTGAATGTCAATGTAGCCTGCAAACTCGTGCCTTTGCGAAAGGCTAGGACGAGGCAAATCACAGCTCTGGGTGAAGCTAGCATTGACAGTCGTTGGTCTCAACTGACAACAAGTGCACACATCAGCCTGCTTCCTGAACCAGCAGGCTTTTACCGTCCCCTTCGCCACTCTACACTTCCTTACCATAAAGAAAGGCAACAAGCAACCCATAACCCAGAGGTCGATGGATCGAAACCATTCTCTGCTATGACTTTTAGATTCCTTTGCGTTGCGTAACAGAAAGCCATATGCTCTCAGAGACCTCACCTGCACTTGAGGACTTGAAAAACTGCAGCAGCAAGTTCGTTTTCTAAGCAATCGTAAAAGGCTTCTCACGCTGACTGAAGGAATATTTATCCATCCATCCATCTATCTATCTATCTGTATTTCTGTCTTTCAACATTTGTGAATGTCAATGTAGCCTGCAAACTCGTGCCTTTGCGAAAGGCTAGGACGAGGCAAATCACAGCTCTGGGTGAAGCTAGCATTGACAGTCGTTGGTCTCAACTGACAACAAGTGCACACATCAGCCTGCTTCCTGAACCAGCAGGCTTTTACCGTCCCCTTCGCCACTCTACACTTCCTTACCATAAAGAAAGGCAACAAGCAGAAGGAGGTGCCCAACGTGGGGCTCAAACCCACGACCCTGAGATTAAGAGTCTCATGCTCTACCGACTGAGTTAGCCGGGCCACTGGGGGGGCCGCAGAGCAAGACAACCCGCCGGAGTCTGCAAGGGGAAATGCGGCCACTTGACGGACGCACGGGCGTCCGATACTTTCCGACTTCTGTGCCTGCATTCACCATCCGGAGGCTTCGGCTCAAATCGTCTATTCTGGTCCAAAGAGTTCTTGGGAGGGTTACAGGCTGCAGTTCATGCCGAACTACGAGCGCCTGCTCGACGTGAGCACATCATTGGCACTTTTGCGTGAAGGCCAGCTCCCACAAGTGAGCAGAGTGGCGCAGCGGAAGCGTGCTGGGCCCATAACCCAGAGGTCGATGGATCGAAACCATTCTCTGCTATGACTTTTAGATTCCTTTGCGTTGCGTAACAGAAAGCCATATGCTCTCAGAGACCTCACCTGCACTTGAGGACTTGAAAAACTGCAGCAGCAAGTTCGTTTTCTAAGCAATCGTAAAAGGCTTCTCACGCTGACTGAAGGAATATTTATCCATCCATCCATCTATCTATCTATCCCTATCTATCTGTATTTCTGTCTTTCAACATTTGTGAATGTCAATGTAGCCTGCAAACTCGTGCCTTTGCGAAAGGCTAGGACGAGGCAAATCACAGCTCTGGGTGAAGCTAGCATTGACAGTCGTTGGTCTCAACTGACAACAAGTGCACACATCAGCCTGCTTCCTGAACCAGCAGGCTTTTACCGTCCCCTTCGCCACTCTAAACTTCCTTACCATAAAGAAAGGCAGCAAGCAGAAGGAGGCGCCCAACGTGGGGCTCGAACCCACGACCCTGAGATTAAGAGTCTCATGCTCTACCGACTGAGCTAGCCGGGCCACTGGGGGGGCCGCAGAGCAAGACAACCCGCCGGAGTCTGCAAGGGGAAATGCGGCCACTTGACGGACGCACGGGCGTCCGATACTTTCCGACTTCCGTGCCTGCATTCACCATCCGGAGGCTTCGGCTCAAATCGTCTATTCTGGTCCAAAGAGTTCTTGGGAGGGTTACAGGCTGCAGTTCATGCCGAACTACGAGCGCCTGCTCGACGTGAGCACATCATTGGCACTTTTGCGTGAAGGCCAGCTCCCACAAGTGAGCAGAGTGGCGCAGCGGAAGCGTGCTGGGCCCATAACCCAGAGGTCGATGGATCGAAACCATTCTCTGCTATGACTTTTAGATTCCTTTGCGTTGCGTAACAGAAAGCCATATGCTCTCAGAGACCTCACCTGCACTTGAGGACTTGAAAAACTGCAGCAGCAAGTTCGTTTTCTAAGCAATCGTAAAAGGCTTCTCACGCTGACTGAAGAAATATTTATCCATCCATCCATCTATCTATCTATCCCTATCTATCTGTATTTCTGTCTTTCAACATTTGTGAATGTCAATGTAGCCTGCAAACTCGTGCCTTTGCGAAAGGCTAGGACGAGGCAAATCACAGCTCTGGGTGAAGCTAGCATTGACAGTCGTTGGTCTCAACTGGCAACAAGTGCACACATCAGCCTGCTTCCTGAACCAGCAGGCTTTTACCGTCCCCTTCGCCACTCTACACTTCCTTACCATAAAGAAAGGCAACAAGCAACCCATAACCCAGAGGTCGATGGATCGAAACCATTCTCTGCTATGACTTTTAGATTCCTTTGCGTTGCGTAACAGAAAGCCATATGCTCTCAGAGACCTCACCTGCACTTGAGGACTTGAAAAACTGCAGCAGCAAGTTCGTTTTCTAAGCAATCGTAAAAGGCTTCTCACGCTGACAGAAGGAATATTTATCCATCCATCCATCTATCTATCTATCCCTATCTATCTGTATTTCTGTCTTTCAACATTTGTGAATGTCAATGTAGCCTGCAAACTCGTGCCTTTGCGAAAGGCTAGGACGAGGCAAATCACAGCTCTGGGTGAAGCTAGCATTGACAGTCGTTGGTCTCAACTGACAACAAGTGCACACATCAGCCTGCTTCCTGAACCAGCAGGCTTTTACCGTCCCCTTCGCCACTCTACACTTCCTTACCATAAAGAAAAGCAACAAGCAGAAGGAGGCGCCCAACGTGGGGCTCGAACCCACGACCCTGAGATTAAGAGTCTCATGCTCTACCGACTGAGCTAGCCGGGCCACTGGGGGGGCCGCAGAGCAAGACAACCCACCGGAGTCTGCAAGGGGAAATGCGGCCACTTGACGGACGCACGGGCGTCCGATACTTTCCGACTTCCGTGCCTGCATTCACCATCCGGAGGCTTCGGCTCAAATCGTCTATTCTGGTCCAAAGAGTTCTTGGGAGGGTTACAGGCTGCAGTTCATGCCGAACTACGAGCGCCTGCTCGACGTGAGCACATCATTGGCACTTTTGCGTGAAGGCAAGCTCCCACAAGTGAGCAGAGTGGCGCAGCGGAAGCGTGCTGGGCCCATAACCCAGAGGTCGATGGATCGAAACCATTCTCTGCTATGACTTTTAGATTCCTTTGCGTTGCGTAACAGAAAGCCATATGCTCTCAGAGACCTCACCTGCACTTGAGGACTTGAAAAACTGCAGCAGCAAGTTCGTTTTCTAAGCAATCGTAAAAGGTTTCTCACGCTGACTGAAGGAATATTTATCCATCCATCCATCTATCTATCTATCCCTATCTATCTGTATTTCTGTCTTTCAACATTTGTGAATGTCAATGTAGCCTGCAAACTCGTGCCTTTGCGAAAGGCTAGGACGAGGCAAATCACAGCTCTGGGTGAAGCTAGCATTGACAGTCGTTGGTCTCAACTGACAACAAGTGCACACATCAGCCTGCTTCCTGAACCAGCAGGCTTTTACCGTCCCCTTCGCCACTCTACACTTCCTTACCATAAAGAAAGGCAACAAGCAACCCATAACCCAGAGGTCGATGGATCGAAACCATTCTCTGCTATGACTTTTAGATTCCTTTGCGTTGCGTAACAGAAAGCCATATGCTCTCAGAGACCTCACCTGCACTTGAGGACTTGAAAAACTGCAGCAGCAAGTTCGTTTTCTAAGCAATCGTAAAAGGCTTCTCACGCTGACTGAAGGAATATTTATCCATCCATCCATCTATCTATCTATCCCTATCTATCTGTATTTCTGTCTTTCAACATTTGTGAATGTCAATGTAGCCTGCAAACTCGTGCCTTTGCGAAAGGCTAGGACGAGGCAAATCACAGCTCTGGGTGAAGCTAGCATTGACAGTCGTTGGTCTCAACTGACAACAAGTGCACACATCAGCCTGCTTCCTGAACCAGCAGGCTTTTACCGTCCCCTTCGCCACTCTACACTTCCTTACCATAAAGAAAGGCAACAAGCAGAAGGAGGTGCCCAACGTGGGGCTCGAACCCACGACCCTGAGATTAAGAGTCTCATGCTCTACCGACTGAGTTAGCCGGGCCACTGGGGGGGCCGCAGAGCAAGACAACCCGCCGGAGTCTGCAAGGGGAAATGCGGCCACTTGACGGACGCACGGGCGTCCGATACTTTCCGACTTCCGTGCCTGCATTCACCATCCGGAGGCTTCGGCTCAAATCGTCTATTCTGGTCCAAAGAGTTCTTGGGAGGGTTACAGGCTGCAGTTCATGCCGAACTACGAGCGCCTGCTCGACGTGAGCACATCATTGGCACTTTTGCGTGAAGGCCAGCTCCCACAAGTGAGCAGAGTGGCGCAGCGGAAGCGTGCTGGGCCCATAACCCAGAGGTCGATGGATCGAAACCATTCTCTGCTATGACTTTTAGATTCCTTTGCGTTGCGTAACAGAAAGCCATATGCTCTCAGAGACCTCACCTGCACTTGAGGACTTGAAAAACTGCAGCAGCAAGTTCGTTTTCTAAGCAATCGTAAAAGGCTTCTCACGCTGACTGAAGGAATATTTATCCATCCATCCATCTATCTATCTATCCCTATCTATCTGTATTTCTGTCTTTCAACATTTGTGAATGTCAATGTAGCCTGCAAACTCGTGCCTTTGCGAAAGGCTAGGACGAGGCAAATCACAGCTCTGGGTGAAGCTAGCATTGACAGTCGTTGGTCTCAACTGACAACAAGTGCACACATCAGCCTGCTTCCTGAACCAGCAGGCTTTTACCGTCCCCTTCGCCACTCTAAACTTCCTTACCATAAAGAAAGGCAGCAAGCAGAAGGAGGCGCCCAACGTGGGGCTCGAACCCACGACCCTGAGATTAAGAGTCTCATGCTCTACCGACTGAGCTAGCCGGGCCACTGGGGGGGCCGCAGAGCAAGACAACCCGCCGGAGTCTGCAAGGGGAAATGCGGCCACTTGACGGACGCACGGGCGTCCGATACTTTCCGACTTCCGTGCCTGCATTCACCATCCGGAGGCTTCGGCTCAAATCGTCTATTCTGGTCCAAAGAGTTCTTGGGAGGGTTACAGGCTGCAGTTCATGCCGAACTACGAGCGCCTGCTCGACGTGAGCACATCATTGGCACTTTTGCGTGAAGGCCAGCTCCCACAAGTGAGCAGAGTGGCGCAGCGGAAGCGTGCTGGGCCCATAACCCAGAGGTCGATGGATCGAAACCATTCTCTGCTATGACTTTTAGATTCCTTTGCGTTGCGTAACAGAAAGCCATATGCTCTCAGAGACCTCACCTGCACTTGAGGACTTGAAAAACTGCAGCAGCAAGTTCGTTTTCTAAGCAATCGTAAAAGGCTTCTCACGCTGACTGAAGAAATATTTATCCATCCATCCATCTATCTATCTATCCCTATCTATCTGTATTTCTGTCTTTCAACATTTGTGAATGTCAATGTAGCCTGCAAACTCGTGCCTTTGCGAAAGGCTAGGACGAGGCAAATCACAGCTCTGGGTGAAGCTAGCATTGACAGTCGTTGGTCTCAACTGACAACAAGTGCACACATCAGCCTGCTTCCTGAACCAGCAGGCTTTTACCGTCCCCTTCGCCACTCTAAACTTCCTTACCATAAAGAAAGGCAGCAAGCAGAAGGAGGCGCCCAACGTGGGGCTCGAACCCACGACCCTGAGATTAAGAGTCTCATGCTCTACCGACTGAGCTAGCCGGGCCACTGGGGGGGCCGCAGAGCAAGACAACCCGCCGGAGTCTGCAAGGGGAAATGCGGCCACTTGACGGACGCACGGGCGTCCGATACTTTCCGACTTCCGTGCCTGCATTCACCATCCGGAGGCTTCGGCTCAAATCGTCTATTCTGGTCCAAAGAGTACTTGGGAGGGTTACAGGCTGCAGTTCATGCCGAACTACGAGCGCCTGCTCGACGTGAGCACATCATTGGCACTTTTGCGTGAAGGCCAGCTCCCACAAGTGAGCAGAGTGGCGCAGCGGAAGCGTGCTGGGCCCATAACCCAGAGGTCGATGGATCGAAACCATTCTCTGCTATGACTTTTAGATTCCTTTGCGTTGCGTAACAGAAAGCCATATGCTCTCAGAGACCTCACCTGCACTTGAGGACTTGAAAAACTGCAGCAGCAAGTTCGTTTTCTAAGCAATCGTAAAAGGCTTCTCACGCTGACTGAAGGAATATTTATCCATCCATCCATCTATCTATCTATCCCTATCTATCTGTATTTCTGTCTTTCAACATTTGTGAATGTCAATGTAGCCTGCAAACTCGTGCCTTTGCGAAAGGCTAGGACGAGGCAAATCACAGCTCTGGGTGAAGCTAGCATTGACAGTCGTTGGTCTCAACTGACAACAAGTGCACACATCAGCCTGCTTCCTGAACCAGCAGGCTTTTACCGTCCCCTTCGCCACTCTACACTTCCTTACCATAAAGAAAGGCAACAAGCAACCCATAACCCAGAGGTCGATGGATCGAAACCATTCTCTGCTATGACTTTTAGATTCCTTTGCGTTGCGTAACAGAAAGCCATATGCTCTCAGAGACCTCACATGCACTTGAGGACTTGAAAAACTGCAGCAGCAAGTTCGTTTTCTAAGCAATCGTAAAAGGCTTCTCACGCTGACTGAAGGAATATTTATCCATCCATCCATCTATCTATCTATCCCTATCTATCTGTATTTCTGTCTTTCAACATTTGTGAATGTCAATGTAGCCTGCAAACTCGTGCCTTTGCGAAAGGCTAGGACGAGGCAAATCACAGCTCTGGGTGAAGCTAGCATTGACAGTCGTTGGTCTCAACTGACAACAAGTGCACACATCAGCCTGCTTCCTGAACCAGCAGGCTTTTACCGTCCCCTTCGCCACTCTACACTTCCTTACCATAAAGAAAGGCAACAAGCAGAAGGAGGCGCCCAACGTGGGGCTCGAACCCACGACCCTGAGATTAAGAGTCTCATGCTCTACCGACTGAGCTAGCCGGGCCACTGGGGGGGCCGCAGAGCAAGACAACCCGCCGGAGTCTGCAAGGGGAAATGCGGCCACTTGACGGACGCACGGGCGTCCGATACTTTCCGACTTCCGTGCCTGCATTCACCATCCGGAGGCTTCGGCTCAAATCGTCTATTCTGGTCCAAAGAGTTCTTGGGAGGGTTACAGGCTGCAGTTCATGCCGAACTACGAGCGCCTGCTCGACGTGAGCACATCATTGGCACTTTTGCGTGAAGGCCAGCTCCCACAAGTGAGCAGAGTGGCGCAGCGGAAGCGTGCTGGGCCCATAACCCAGAGGTCGATGGATCGAAACCATTCTCTGCTATGACTTTTAGATTCCTTTGCGTTGCGTAACAGAAAGCCATATGCTCTCAGAGACCTCACCTGCACTTGAGGACTTGAAAAACTGCAGCAGCAAGTTCGTTTTCTAAGCAATCGTAAAAGGCTTCTCACGCTGACTGAAGGAATATTTATCCATCCATCCATCTATCTATCTATCCCTATCTATCTGTATTTCTGTCTTTCAACATTTGTGAATGTCAATGTAGCCTGCAAACTCGTGCCTTTGCGAAAGGCTAGGACGAGGCAAATCACAGCTCTGGGTGAATCTGGCATTGACAGTCGTTGGTCTCAACTGACAACAAGTGCACACATCAGCCTGCTTCCTGAACCAGCAGGCTTTTACCGTCCCCTTCACCACTCTACACTTCCTTACCATAAAGAAAGGCAACAAGCAACCCATAACCCAGAGGTCGATGGATCGAAACCATTCTCTGCTATGACTTTTAGATTCCTTTGCGTTGCGTAACAGAAAGCCATATGCTCTCAGAGACCTCACCTGCACTTGAGGACTTGAAAAACTGCAGCAGCAAGTTCGTTTTCTAAGCAATCGTAAAAGGCTTCTCACGCTGACTGAAGGAATATTTATCCATCCATCCATCTATCTATCTATCCCTATCTATCTGTATTTCTGTCTTTCAACATTTGTGAATGTCAATGTAGCCTGCAAACTCGTGCCTTTGCGAAAGGCTAGGACGAGGCAAATCACAGCTCTGGGTGAAGCTAGCATTGACAGTCGTTGGTCTCAACTGACAACAAGTGCACACATCAGCCTGCTTCCTGAACCAGCAGGCTTTTACCGTCCCCTTCACCACTCTACACTTCCTTACCATAAAGAAAGGCAACAAGCAACCCATAACCCAGAGGTCGATGGATCGAAACCATTCTCTGCTATGACTTTTAGATTCCTTTGCGTTGCGTAACAGAAAGCCATATGCTCTCAGAGACCTCACATGCACTTGAGGACTTGAAAAACTGCAGCAGCAAGTTCGTTTTCTAAGCAATCGTAAAAGGCTTCTCACGCTGACTGAAGGAATATTTATCCATCCATCCATCTATCTATCTATCCCTATCTATCTGTATTTCTGTCTTTCAACATTTGTGAATGTCAATGTAGCCTGCAAACTCGTGCCTTTGCGAAAGGCTAGGACGAGGCAAATCACAGCTCTGGGTGAAGCTAGCATTGACAGTCGTTGGTCTCAACTGACAACAAGTGCACACATCAGCCTGCTTCCTGAACCAGCAGGCTTTTACCGTCCCCTTCGCCACTCTACACTTCCTTACCATAAAGAAAGGCAACAAGCAGAAGGAGGCGCCCAACGTGGGGCTCGAACCCACGACCCTGAGATTAAGAGTCTCATGCTCTACCGACTGAGCTAGCCGGGCCACTGGGGGGGCCGCAGAGCAAGACAACCCGCCGGAGTCTGCAAGGGGAAATGCGGCCACTTGACGGACGCACGGGCGTCCGATACTTTCCGACTTCCGTGCCTGCATTCACCATCCGGAGGCTTCGGCTCAAATCGTCTATTCTGGTCCAAAGAGTTCTTGGGAGGGTTACAGGCTGCAGTTCATGCCGAACTACGAGCGCCTGCTCGACGTGAGCACATCATTGGCACTTTTGCGTGAAGGCCAGCTCCCACAAGTGAGCAGAGTGGCGCAGCGGAAGCGTGCTGGGCCCATAACCCAGAGGTCGATGGATCGAAACCATTCTCTGCTATGACTTTTAGATTCCTTTGCGTTGCGTAACAGAAAGCCATATGCTCTCAGAGACCTCACCTGCACTTGAGGACTTGAAAAACTGCAGCAGCAAGTTCGTTTTCTAAGCAATCGTAAAAGGCTTCTCACGCTGACTGAAGGAATATTTATCTATCTATCCCTATCTATCTGTATTTCTGTCTTTCAACATTTGTGAATGTCAATGTAGCCTGCAAACTCGTGCCTTTGCGAAAGGCTAGGACGAGGCAAATCACAGCTCTGGGTGAAGCTAGCATTGACAGTCGTTGGTCTCAACTGACAACAAGTGCACACATCAGCCTGCTTCCTGAACCAGCAGGCTTTTACCGTCCCCTTCACCACTCTACACTTCCTTACCATAAAGAAAGGCAACAAGCAACCCATAACCCAGAGGTCGATGGATCGAAACCATTCTCTGCTATGACTTTTAGATTCCTTTGCGTTGCGTAACAGAAAGCCATATGCTCTCAGAGACCTCACCTGCACTTGAGGACTTGAAAAACTGCAGCAGCAAGTTCGTTTTCTAAGCAATCGTAAAAGGCTTCTCACGCTGACTGAAGGAATATTTATCCATCCATCCATCTATCTATCTATCCCTATCTATCTGTATTTCTGTCTTTCAACATTTGTGAATGTCAATGTAGCCTGCAAACTCGTGCCTTTGCGAAAGGCTAGGACGAGGCAAATCACAGCTCTGGGTGAAGCTAGCATTGACAGTCGTTGGTCTCAACTGACAACAAGTGCACACATCAGCCTGCTTCCTGAACCAGCAGGCTTTTACCGTCCCCTTCACCACTCTACACTTCCTTACCATAAAGAAAGGCAACAAGCAACCCATAACCCAGAGGTCGATGGATCGAAACCATTCTCTGCTATGACTTTTAGATTCCTTTGCGTTGCGTAACAGAAAGCCATATGCTCTCAGAGACCTCACCTGCACTTGAGGACTTGAAAAACTGCAGCAGCAAGTTCGTTTTCTAAGCAATCATAAAAGGCTTCTCACGCTGACTGAAGGAATATTTATCCATCCATCCATCTATCTATCTATCCCTATCTATCTGTATTTCTGTCTTTCAACATTTGTGAATATCAATGTAGCCTGCAAACTCGTGCCTTTGCGAAAGGCTAGGACGAGGCAAATCACAGCTCTGGGTGAAGCTAGCATTGACAGTCGTTGGTCTCAACTGACAACAAGTGCACACATCAGCCTGCTTCCTGAACCAGCAGGCTTTTACCGTCCCCTTCGCCACTCTACACTTCCTTACCATAAAGAAAGGCAACAAGCAGAAGGAGGCGCCCAACGTGGGGCTCGAACCCACGACCCTGAGATTAAGAGTCTCATGCTCTACCGACTGAGCTAGCCGGGCCACTGGGGGGGCCGCAGAGCAAGACAACCCGCCGGAGTCTGCAAGGGGAAATGCGGCCACTTGACGGACGCACGGGCGTCCGATACTTTCCGACTTCCGTGCCTGCATTCACCATCCGGAGGCTTCGGCTCAAATCGTCTATTCTGGTCCAAAGAGTTCTTGGGAGGGTTACAGGCTGCAGTTCATGCCGAACTACGAGCGCCTGCTCGACGTGAGCACATCATTGGCACTTTTGCGTGAAGGCCAGCTCCCACAAGTGAGCAGAGTGGCGCAGCGGAAGCGTGCTGGGCCCATAACCCAGAGGTCGATGGATCGAAACCATTCTCTGCTATGACTTTTAGATTCCTTTGCGTTGCGTAACAGAAAGCCATATGCTCTCAGAGACCTCACCTGCACTTGAGGACTTGAAAAACTGCAGCAGCAAGTTCGTTTTCTAAGCAATCGTAAAAGGCTTCTCACGCTGACTGAAGGAATATTTATCCATCCATCCATCTATCTATCTATCCCTATCTATCTGTATTTCTGTCTTTCAACATTTGTGAATGTCAATGTAGCCTGCAAACTCGTGCCTTTGCGAAAGGCTAGGACGAGGCAAATCACAGCTCTGGGTGAAGCTAGCATTGACAGTCGTTGGTCTCAACTGACAACAAGTGCACACATCAGCCTGCTTCCTGAACCAGCAGGCTTTTACCGTCCCCTTCGCCACTCTACACTTCCTTACCATAAAGAAAGGCAACAAGCAACCCATAACCCAGAGGTCGATGGATCGAAACCATTCTCTGCTATGACTTTTAGATTCCTTTGCATTGCGTAACAGAAAGCCATATGCTCTCAGAGACCTCACCTGCACTTGAGGACTTGAAAAACTGCAGCAGCAAGTTCGTTTTCTAAGCAATCGTAAAAGGCTTCTCACGCTGACTGAAGGAATATTTATCCATCCATCCATCTATCTATCTATCCCTATCTATCTGTATTTCTGTCTTTCAACATTTGTGAATGTCAATGTAGCCTGCAAACTCGTGCCTTTGCGAAAGGCTAGGACGAGGCAAATCACAGCTCTGGGTGAAGCTAGCATTGACAGTCGTTGGTCTCAACTGACAACAAGTGCACACATCAGCCTGCTTCCTGAACCAGCAGGCTTTTACCGTCCCCTTCGCCACTCTACACTTCCTTACCATAAAGAAAGGCAACAAGCAACCCATAACCCAGAGGTCGATGGATCGAAACCATTCTCTGCTATGACTTTTAGATTCCTTTGCGTTGCGTAACAGAAAGCCATATGCTCTCAGAGACCTCACCTGCACTTGAGGACTTGAAAAACTGCAGCAGCAAGTTCGTTTTCTAAGCAATCGTAAAAGGCTTCTCACGCTGACTGAAGGAATATTTATCCATCCATCCATCTATCTATCTATCCCTATCTATCTGTATTTCTGTCTTTCAACATTTGTGAATGTCAATGTAGCCTGCAAACTCGTGCCTTTGCGAAAGGCTAGGACGAGGCAAATCACAGCTCTGGGTGAAGCTAGCATTGACAGTCGTTGGTCTCAACTGACAACAAGTGCACACATCAGCCTGCTTCCTGAACCAGCAGGCTTTTACCGTCCCCTTCACCACTCTACACTTCCTTACCATAAAGAAAGGCAACAAGCAACCCATAACCCAGAGGTCGATGGATCGAAACCATTCTCTGCTATGACTTTTAGATTCCTTTGCGTTGCGTAACAGAAAGCCATATGCTCTCAGAGACCTCACCTGCACTTGAGGACTTGAAAAACTGCAGCAGCAAGTTCGTTTTCTAAGCAATCGTAAAAGGCTTCTCACGCTGACTGAAGGAATATTTATCCATCCATCCATCTATCTATCTATCCCTATCTATCTGTATTTCTGTCTTTCAACATTTGTGAATGTCAATGTAGCCTGCAAACTCGTGCCTTTGCGAAAGGCTAGGACGAGGCAAATCACAGCTCTGGGTGAAGCTAGCATTGACAGTCGTTGGTCTCAACTGACAACAAGTGCACACATCAGCCTGCTTCCTGAACCAGCAGGCTTTTACCGTCCCCTTCGCCACTCTACACTTCCTTACCATAAAGAAAGGCAACAAGCAGAAGGAGGCGCCCAACGTGGGGCTCGAACCCACGACCCTGAGATTAAGAGTCTCATGCTCTACCGACTGAGCTAGCCGGGCCACTGGGGGGGCCGCAGAGCAAGACAACCCGCCGGAGTCTGCAAGGGGAAATGCGGCCACTTGACGGACGCACGGGCGTCCGATACTTTCCGACTTCCGTGCCTGCATTCACCATCCGGAGGCTTCGGCTCAAATCGTCTATTCTGGTCCAAAGAGTTCTTGGGAGGGTTACAGGCTGCAGTTCATGCCGAACTACGAGCGCCTGCTCGACGTGAGCACATCATTGGCACTTTTGCGTGAAGGCCAGCTCCCACAAGTGAGCAGAGTGGCGCAGCGGAAGCGTGCTGGGCCCATAACCCAGAGGTCGATGGATCGAAACCATTCTCTGCTATGACTTTTAGATTCCTTTGCGTTGCGTAACAGAAAGCCATATGCTCTCAGAGACCTCACCTGCACTTGAGGACTTGAAAAACTGCAGCAGCAAGTTCGTTTTCTAAGCAATCGTAAAAGGCTTCTCACGCTGACTGAAGGAATATTTATCCATCCATCCATCTATCTATCTATCCCTATCTATCTGTATTTCTGTCTTTCAACATTTGTGAATGTCAATGTAGCCTGCAAACTCGTGCCTTTGCGAAAGGCTAGGACGAGGCAAATCACAGCTCTGGGTGAAGCTAGCATTGACAGTCGTTGGTCTCAACTGACAACAAGTGCACACATCAGCCTGCTTCCTGAACCAGCAGGCTTTTACCGTCCCCTTCACCACTCTACACTTCCTTACCATAAAGAAAGGCAACAAGCAACCCATAACCCAGAGGTCGATGGATCGAAACCATTCTCTGCTATGACTTTTAGATTCCTTTGCGTTGCGTAACAGAAAGCCATATGCTCTCAGAGACCTCACCTGCACTTGAGGACTTGAAAAACTGCAGCAGCAAGTTCGTTTTCTAAGCAATCGTAAAAGGCTTCTCACGCTGACTGAAGGAATATTTATCCATCCATCCATCTATCTATCTATCCCTATCTATCTGTATTTCTGTCTTTCAACATTTGTGAATGTCAATGTAGCCTGCAAACTCGTGCCTTTGCGAAAGGCTAGGACGAGGCAAATCACAGCTCTGGGTGAAGCTAGCATTGACAGTCGTTGGTCTCAACTGACAACAAGTGCACACATCAGCCTGCTTCCTGAACCAGCAGGCTTTTACCGTCCCCTTCACCACTCTACACTTCCTTACCATAAAGAAAGGCAACAAGCAACCCATAACCCAGAGGTCGATGGATCGAAACCATTCTCTGCTATGACTTTTAGATTCCTTTGCGTTGCGTAACAGAAAGCCATATGCTCTCAGAGACCTCACCTGCACTTGAGGACTTGAAAAACTGCAGCAGCAAGTTCGTTTTCTAAGCAATCGTAAAAGGCTTCTCACGCTGACTGAAGGAATATTTATCCATCCATCCATCTATCTATCTATCCCTATCTATCTGTATTTCTGTCTTTCAACATTTGTGAATGTCAATGTAGCCTGCAAACTCGTGCCTTTGCGAAAGGCTAGGACGAGGCAAATCACAGCTCTGGGTGAAGCTAGCATTGACAGTCGTTGGTCTCAACTGACAACAAGTGCACACATCAGCCTGCTTCCTGAACCAGCAGGCTTTTACCGTCCCCTTCACCACTCTACACTTCCTTACCATAAAGAAAGGCAACAAGCAGAAGGAGGCGCCCAACGTGGGGCTCGAACCCACGACCCTGAGATTAAGAGTCTCATGCTCTACCGACTGAGCTAGCCGGGCCACTGGGGGGGCCGCAGAGCAAGACAACCCGCCGGAGTCTGCAAGGGGAAATGCGGCCACTTGACGGACGCACGGGCGTCCGATACTTTCCGACTTCCGTGCCTGCATTCACCATCCGGAGGCTTCGGCTCAAATCGTCTATTCTGGTCCAAAGAGTTCTTGGGAGGGTTACAGGCTGCAGTTCATGCCGAACTACGAGCGCCTGCTCGACGTGAGCACATCATTGGCACTTTTGCGTGAAGGCCAGCTCCCACAAGTGAGCAGAGTGGCGCAGCGGAAGCGTGCTGGGCCCATAACCCAGAGGTCGATGGATCGAAACCATTCTCTGCTATGACTTTTAGATTCCTTTGCGTTGCGTAACAGAAAGCCATATGCTCTCAGAGACCTCACCTGCACTTGAGGACTTGAAAAACTGCAGCAGCAAGTTCGTTTTCTAAGCAATCGTAAAAGGCTTCTCACGCTGACTGAAGGAATATTTATCCATCCATCCATCTATCTATCTATCCCTATCTATCTGTATTTCTGTCTTTCAACATTTGTGAATGTCAATGTAGCCTGCAAACTCGTGCCTTTGCGAAAGGCTAGGACGAGGCAAATCACAGCTCTGGGTGAAGCTAGCATTGACAGTCGTTGGTCTCAACTGACAACAAGTGCACACATCAGCCTGCTTCCTGAACCAGCAGGCTTTTACCGTCCCCTTCACCACTCTACACTTCCTTACCATAAAGAAAGGCAACAAGCAACCCATAACCCAGAGGTCGATGGATCGAAACCATTCTCTGCTATGACTTTTAGATTCCTTTGCGTTGCGTAACAGAAAGCCATATGCTCTCAGAGACCTCACCTGCACTTGAGGACTTGAAAAACTGCAGCAGCAAGTTCGTTTTCTAAGCAATCGTAAAAGGCTTCTCACGCTGACTGAAGGAATATTTATCCATCCATCCATCTATCTATCTATCTATCTATCCCTATCTATCTGTATTTCTGTCTTTCAACATTTGTGAATGTCAATGTAGCCTGCAAACTCGTGCCTTTGCGAAAGGCTAGGACGAGGCAAATCACAGCTCTGGGTGAAGCTAGCATTGACAGTCGTTGGTCTCAACTGACAACAAGTGCACACATCAGCCTGCTTCCTGAACCAGCAGGCTTTTACCGTCCCCTTCACCACTCTACACTTCCTTACCATAAAGAAAGGCAACAAGCAACCCATAACCCAGAGGTCGATGGATCGAAACCATTCTCTGCTATGACTTTTAGATTCCTTTGCGTTGCGTAACAGAAAGCCATATGCTCTCAGAGACCTCACCTGCACTTGAGGACTTGAAAAACTGCAGCAGCAAGTTCGTTTTCTAAGCAATCGTAAAAGGCTTCCCACGCTGACTGAAGGAATATTTATCCATCCATCCATCTATCTATCTATCCCTATCTATCTGTATTTCTGTCTTTCAACATTTGTGAATGTCAATGTAGCCTGCAAACTCGTGCCTTTGCGAAAGGCTAGGACGAGGCAAATCACAGCTCTGGGTGAAGCTAGCATTGACAGTCGTTGGTCTCAACTGACAACAAGTGCACACATCAGCCTGCTTCCTGAACCAGCAGGCTTTTACCGTCCCCTTCGCCACTCTACACTTCCTTACCATAAAGAAAGGCAACAAGCAGAAGGAGGCGCCCAACGTGGGGCTCGAACCCACGACCCTGAGATTAAGAGTCTCATGCTCTACCGACTGAGCTAGCCGGGCCACTGGGGGGGCCGCAGAGCAAGACAACCCGCCGGAGTCTGCAAGGGGAAATGCGGCCACTTGACGGACGCACGGGCGTCCGATACTTTCCGACTTCCGTGCCTGCATTCACCATCCGGAGGCTTCGGCTCAAATCGTCTATTCTGGTCCAAAGAGTTCTTGGGAGGGTTACAGGCTGCAGTGAGCAGAGTGGCGCAGCGGAAGCGTGCTGGGCCCATAACCCAGAGGTCGATGGATCGAAACCATTCTCTGCTATGACTTTTAGATTCCTTTGCGTTGCGTAACAGAAAGCCATATGCTCTCAGAGACCTCACCTGCACTTGAGGACTTGAAAAACTGCAGCAGCAAGTTCGTTTTCTAAGCAATCGTAAAAGGCTTCTCACGCTGACTGAAGGAATATTTATCCATCCATCCATCTATCTATCTATCCCTATCTATCTGTATTTCTGTCTTTCAACATTTGTGATTGTCAATGTAGCCTGCAAACTCGTGCCTTTGCGAAAGGCTAGGACGAGGCAAATCACAGCTCTGGGTGAAGCTAGCATTGACAGTCGTTGGTCTCAACTGACAACAAGTGCACACATCAGCCTGCTTCCTGAACCAGCAGGCTTTTACCGTCCCCTTCGCCACTCTACACTTCCTTACCATAAAGAAAGGCAACAAGCAACCCATAACCCAGAGGTCGATGGATCGAAACCATTCTCTGCTATGACTTTTAGATTCCTTTGCGTTGCGTAACAGAAAGCCATATGCTCTCAGAGACCTCACCTGCACTTGAGGACTTGAAAAACTGCAGCAGCAAGTTCGTTTTCTAAGCAATCGTAAAAGGCTTCTCACGCTGACTGAAGGAATATTTATCCATCCATCCATCTATCTATCTGTATTTCTGTCTTTCAACATTTGTGAATGTCAATGTAGCCTGCAAACTCGTGCCTTTGCGAAAGGCTAGGACGAGGCAAATCACAGCTCTGGGTGAAGCTAGCATTGACAGTCGTTGGTCTCAACTGACAACAAGTGCACACATCAGCCTGCTTCCTGAACCAGCAGGCTTTTACCGTCCCCTTCACCACTCTACACTTCCTTACCATAAAGAAAGGCAACAAGCAACCCATAACCCAGAGGTCGATGGATCGAAACCATTCTCTGCTATGACTTTTAGATTCCTTTGCGTTGCGTAACAGAAAGCCATATGCTCTCAGAGACCTCACCTGCACTTGAGGACTTGAAAAACTGCAGCAGCAAGTTCGTTTTCTAAGCAATCGTAAAAGGCTTCTCACGCTGACTGAAGGAATATTTATCCATCCATCCATCTATCTATCTATCCCTATCTATCTGTATTTCTGTCTTTCAACATTTGTGAATGTCAATGTAGCCTGCAAACTCGTGCCTTTGCGAAAGGCTAGGACGAGGCAAATCACAGCTCTGGGTGAAGCTAGCATTGACAGTCGTTGGTCTCAACTGACAACAAGTGCACACATCAGCCTGCTTCCTGAACCAGCAGGCAATTACCGTCCCCTTCGCCACTCTACACTTCCTTACCATAAAGAAAGGCAACAAGCAGAAGGAGGCGCCCAACGTGGGGCTCGAACCCACGACCCTGAGATTAAGAATCTCATGCTCTACCGACTGAGCTAGCCGGGCCACTGGGGGGGCTGCAGAGCAAGACAACCCGCCGGAGTCTGCAAGGGGAAATGCGGCCACTTGACGGACGCACGGGCGTCCGATACTTTCCGACTTCCGTGCCTGCATTCACCATCCGGAGGCTTCGGCTCAAATCGTCTATTCTGGTCCAAAGAGTTCTTGGGAGGGTTACAGGCTGCAGTTCATGCCGAACTACGAGCGCCTGCTCGACGTGAGCACATCATTGGCACTTTTGCGTGAAGGCCAGCTCCCACAAGTGAGCAGAGTGGCGCAGCGGAAGCGTGCTGGGCCCATAACCCAGAGGTCGATGGATTGAAACCATTCTCTGCTATGACTTTTAGATTCCTTTGCGTTGCGTAACAGAAAGCCATATGCTCTCAGAGACCTCACCTGCACTTGAGGACTTGAAAAACTGCAGCAGCAAGTTCGTTTTCTAAGCAATCGTAAAAGGCTTCCCACGCTGACTGAAGGAATATTTATCCATCCATCCATCTATCTATCTATCCCTATCTATCTGTATTTCTGTCTTTCAACATTTGTGAATGTCAATGTAGCCTGCAAACTCGTGCCTTTGCGAAAGGCTAGGACGAGGCAAATCACAGCTCTGGGTGAAGCTAGCATTGACAGTCGTTGGTCTCAACTGACAACAAGTGCACACATCAGCCTGCTTCCTGAACCAGCAGGCTTTTACCGTCCCCTTCACCACTCTACACTTCCTTACCATAAAGAAAGGCAACAAGCAACCCATAACCCAGAGGTCGATGGATCGAAACCATTCTCTGCTATGACTTTTAGATTCCTTTGCGTTGCGTAACAGAAAGCCATATGCTCTCAGAGACCTCACCTGCACTTGAGGACTTGAAAAACTGCAGCAGCAAGTTCGTTTTCTAAGCAATCGTAAAAGGCTTCTCACGCTGACTGAAGGAATATTTATCCATCCATCCATCTATCTATCTATCCCTATCTATCTGTATTTCTGTCTTTCAACATTTGTGAATGTCAATGTAGCCTGCAAACTCGTGCCTTTGCGAAAGGCTAGGACGAGGCAAATCACAGCTCTGGGTGAAGCTAGCATTGACAGTCGTTGGTCTCAACTGACAACAAGTGCACACATCAGCCTGCTTCCTGAACCAGCAGGCTTTTACCGTCCCCTTCGCCACTCTACACTTCCTTACCATAAAGAAAGGCAACAAGCAACCCATAACCCAGAGGTCGATGGATCGAAACCATTCTCTGCTATGACTTTTAGATTCCTTTGCGTTGCGTAACAGAAAGCCATATGCTCTCAGAGACCTCACCTGCACTTGAGGACTTGAAAAACTGCAGCAGCAAGTTCGTTTTCTAAGCAATCGTAAAAGGCTTCCCACGCTGACTGAAGGAATATTTATCCATCCATCCATCTATCTATCTATCCCTATCTATCTGTATTTCTGTCTTTCAACATTTGTGAATGTCAATGTAGCCTGCAAACTCGTGCCTTTGCGAAAGGCTAGGACGAGGCAAATCACAGCTCTGGGTGAAGCTAGCATTGACAGTCGTTGGTCTCAACTGACAACAAGTGCACACATCAGCCTGCTTCCTGAACCAGCAGGCTTTTACCGTCCCCTTCGCCACTCTACACTTCCTTACCATAAAGAAAGGCAACAAGCAGAAGGAGGCGCCCAACGTGGGGCTCGAACCCACGACCCTGAGATTAAGAGTCTCATGCTCTACCGACTGAGCTAGCTGGGCCACTGGGGGGGCCGCAGAGCAAGACAACCCGCCGGAGTCTGCAAGGGGAAATGCGGCCACTTGACGGACGCACGGGCGTCCGATACTTTCCGACTTCCGTGCCTGCATTCACCATCCGGAGGCTTCGGCTCAAATCGTCTATTCTGGTCCAAAGAGTTCTTGGGAGGGTTACAGGCTGCAGTTCATGCCGAACTACGAGCGCCTGCTCGACGTGAGCACATCATTGGCACTTTTGCGTGAAGGCCAGCTCCCACAAGTGAGCAGAGTGGTGCAGCGGAAGCGTGCTGGGCCCATAACCCAGAGGTCGATGGATCGAAACCATTCTCTGCTATGACTTTTAGATTCCTTTGCGTTGCGTAACAGAAAGCCATATGCTCTCAGAGACCTCACCTGCACTTGAGGACTTGAAAAACTGCAGCAGCAAGTTCGTTTTCTAAGCAATCGTAAAAGGCTTCTCACGCTGACTGAAGGAATATTTATCCATCCATCCATCTATCTATCTATCCCTATCTATCTGTATTTCTGTCTTTCAACATTTGTGAATGTCAATGTAGCCTGCAAACTCGTGCCTTTGCGAAAGGCTAGGACGAGGCAAATCACAGCTCTGGGTGAAGCTAGCATTGACAGTCGTTGGTCTCAACTGACAACAAGTGCACACATCAGCCTGCTTCCTGAACCAGCAGGCTTTTACCGTCCCCTTCACCACTCTACACTTCCTTACCATAAAGAAAGGCAACAAGCAACCCATAACCCAGAGGTCGATGGATCGAAACCATTCTCTGCTATGACTTTTAGATTCCTTTGCGTTGCGTAACAGAAAGCCATATGCTCTCAGAGACCTCACCTGCACTTGAGGACTTGAAAAACTGCAGCAGCAAGTTCGTTTTCTAAGCAATCGTAAAAGGCTTCTCACGCTGACTGAAGGAATATTTATCCATCCATCCATCTATCTATCTATCCCTATCTATCTGTATTTCTGTCTTTCAACATTTGTGATTGTCAATGTAGCCTGCAAACTCGTGCCTTTGCGAAAGGCTAGGACGAGGCAAATCACAGCTCTGGGTGAAGCTAGCATTGACAGTCGTTGGTCTCAACTGACAACAAGTGCACACATCAGCCTGCTTCCTGAACCAGCAGGCTTTTACCGTCCCCTTCGCCACTCTACACTTCCTTACCATAAAGAAAGGCAACAAGCAACCCATAACCCAGAGGTCGATGGATCGAAACCATTCTCTGCTATGACTTTTAGATTCCTTTGCGTTGCGTAACAGAAAGCCATATGCTCTCAGAGACCTCACCTGCACTTGAGGACTTGAAAAACTGCAGCAGCAAGTTCGTTTTCTAAGCAATCGTAAAAGGCTTCTCACGCTGACTGAAGGAATATTTATCCATCCATCTATCTATCTATCCCTATCTATCTGTATTTCTGTCTTTCAACATTTGTGAATGTCAATGTAGCCTGCAAACTCGTGCCTTTGCGAAAGGCTAGGACGAGGCAAATCACAGCTCTGGGTGAAGCTAGCATTGACAGTCGTTGGTCTCAACTGACAACAAGTGCACACATCAGCCTGCTTCCTGAACCAGCAGGCTTTTACCGTCCCCTTCGCCACTCTACACTTCCTTACCATAAAGAAAGGCAACAAGCAGAAGGAGGCGCCCAACGTGGGGCTCGAACCCACGACCCTGAGATTAAGAGTCTCATGCTCTACCGACTGAGCTAGCCGGGCCACTGGGGGGGCCGCAGAGCAAGACAACCCGCCGGAGTCTGCAAGGGGAAATGCGGCCACTTGACGGACGCACGGGCGTCCGATACTTTCCGACTTCCGTGCCTGCATTCACCATCCGGAGGCTTCGGCTCAAATCGTCTATTCTGGTCCAAAGAGTTCTTGGGAGGGTTACAGGCTGCAGTTCATGCCGAACTACGAGCGCCTGCTCGACGTGAGCACATCATTGGCACTTTTGCGTGAAGGCCAGCTCCCACAAGTGAGCAGAGTGGCGCAGCGGAAGCGTGCTGGGCCCATAACCCAGAGGTCGATGGATCGAAACCATTCTCTGCTATGACTTTTAGATTCCTTTGCGTTGCGTAACAGAAAGCCATATGCTCTCAGAGACCTCACCTGCACTTGAGGACTTGAAAAACTGCAGCAGCAAGTTCGTTTTCTAAGCAATCGTAAAAGGCTTCTCACGCTGACTGAAGGAATATTTATCCATCCATCCATCTATCTATCTATCCCTATCTATCTGTTTTTCTGTCTTTCAACATTTGTGAATGTCAATGTAGCCTGCAAACTCGTGCCTTTGCGAAAGGCTAGGACGAGGCAAATCACAGCTCTGGGTGAAGCTAGCATTGACAGTCGTTGGTCTCAACTGACAACAAGTGCACACATCAGCCTGCTTCCTGAACCAGCAGGCTTTTACCGTCCCCTTCGCCACTCTACACTTCCTTACCATAAAGAAAGGCAACAAGCAACCCATAACCCAGAGGTCGATGGATCGAAACCATTCTCTGCTATGACTTTTAGATTCCTTTGCGTTGCGTAACAGAAAGCCATATGCTCTCAGAGACCTCACCTGCACTTGAGGACTTGAAAAACTGCAGCAGCAAGTTCGTTTTCTAAGCAATCGTAAAAGGCTTCTCACGCTGACTGAAGGAATATTTATCCATCCATCCATCTATCTATCTATCCCTATCTATCTGTATTTCTGTCTTTCAACATTTGTGAATGTCAATGTAGCCTGCAAACTCGTGCCTTTGCGAAAGGCTAGGACGAGGCAAATCACAGCTCTGGGTGAAGCTAGCATTGACAGTCGTTGGTCTCAACTGACAACAAGTGCACACATCAGCCTGCTTCCTGAACCAGCAGGCTTTTACCGTCCCCTTCGCCACTCTACACTTCCTTACCATAAAGAAAGGCAACAAGCAGAAGGAGTCGCCCAACGTGGGGCTCGAACCCACGACCCTGAGATTAAGAGTCTCATGCTCTACCGACTGAGCTAGCCGGGCCACTGGGGGGGCCGCAGAGCAAGACAACCCACCGGAGTCTGCAAGGGGAAATGCGGCCACTTGACGGACGCACGGGCGTCCGATACTTTCCGACTTCCGTGCCTGCATTCACCATCCGGAGGCTTCGGCTCAAATCGTCTATTCTGGTCCAAAGAGTTCTTGGGAGGGTTACAGGCTGCAGTTCATGCCGAACTACGAGCGCCTGCTCGACGTGAGCACATCATTGGCACTTTTGCGTGAAGGCCAGCTCCCACAAGTGAGCAGAGTGGCGCAGCGGAAGCGTGCTGGGCCCATAACCCAGAGGTCGATGGATCGAAACCATTCTCTGCTATGACTTTTAGATTCCTTTGCGTTGCGTAACAGAAAGCCATATGCTCTCAGAGACCTCACCTGCACTTGAGGACTTGAAAAACTGCAGCAGCAAGTTCGTTTTCTAAGCAATCGTAAAAGGCTTCTCACGCTGACTGAAGGAATATTTATCCATCCATCCATCTATCTATCTATCCCTATCTATCTGTATTTCTGTCTTTCAACATTTGTGAATGTCAATGTAGCCTGCAAACTCGTGCCTTTGCGAAAGGCTAGGACGAGGCAAATCACAGCTCTGGGTGAAGCTAGCATTGACAGTCGTTGGTCTCAACTGACAACAAGTGCACACATCAGCCTGCTTCCTGAACCAGCAGGCTTTTACCGTCCCCTTCGCCACTCTACACTTCCTTACCATAAAGAAAGGCAACAAGCAGAAGGAGGCGCCCAACGTGGGGCTCGAACCCACGACCCTGAGATTAAGAGTCTCATGCTCTACCGACTGAGCTAGCTGGGCCACTGGGGGGGCCGCAGAGCAAGACAACCTGCCGGAGTCTGCAAGGGGAAATGCGGCCACTTGACGGACGCACGGGCGTCCGATACTTTCCGACTTCCGTGCCTGCATTCACCATCCGGAGGCTTCGGCTCAAATCGTCTATTCTGGTCCAAAGAGTTCTTGGGAGGGTTACAGGCTGCAGTTCATGCCGAACTACGAGCGCCTGCTCGACGTGAGCACATCATTGGCACTTTTGCGTGAAGGCCAGCTCCCACAAGTGAGCAGAGTGGTGCAGCGGAAGCGTGCTGGGCCCATAACCCAGAGGTCGATGGATCGAAACCATTCTCTGCTATGACTTTTAGATTCCTTTGCGTTGCGTAACAGAAAGCCATATGCTCTCAGAGACCTCACCTGCACTTGAGGACTTGAAAAACTGCAGCAGCAAGTTCGTTTTCTAAGCAATCGTAAAAGGCTTCTCACGCTGACTGAAGGAATATTTATCCATCCATCCATCTATCTATCTATCCCTATCTATCTGTATTTCTGTCTTTCAACATTTGTGAATGTCAATGTAGCCTGCAAACTCGTGCCTTTGCGAAAGGCTAGGACGAGGCAAATCACAGCTCTGGGTGAAGCTAGCATTGACAGTCGTTGGTCTCAACTGACAACAAGTGCACACATCAGCCTGCTTCCTGAACCAGCAGGCTTTTACCGTCCCCTTCACCACTCTACACTTCCTTACCATAAAGAAAGGCAACAAGCAACCCATAACCCAGAGGTCGATGGATCGAAACCATTCTCTGCTATGACTTTTAGATTCCTTTGCGTTGCGTAACAGAAAGCCATATGCTCTCAGAGACCTCACCTGCACTTGAGGACTTGAAAAACTGCAGCAGCAAGTTCGTTTTCTAAGCAATCGTAAAAGGCTTCTCACGCTGACTGAAGGAATATTTATCCATCCATCCATCTATCTATCTATCCCTATCTATCTGTATTTCTGTCTTTCAACATTTGTGAATGTCAATGTAGCCTGCAAACTCGTGCCTTTGCGAAAGGCTAGGACGAGGCAAATCACAGCTCTGGGTGAAGCTAGCATTGACAGTCGTTGGTCTCAACTGACAACAAGTGCACACATCAGCCTGCTTCCTGAACCAGCAGGCTTTTACCGTCCCCTTCGCCACTCTACACTTCCTTACCATAAAGAAAGGCAACAAGCAGAAGGAGGCGCCCAACGTGGGGCTCGAACCCACGACCCTGAGATTAAGAGTCTCATGCTCTACCGACTGAGCTAGCCGGGCCACTGGGGGGGCCGCAGAGCAAGACAACCCGCCGGAGTCTGCAAGGGGAAATGCGGCCACTTGACGGACGCACGGGCGTCCGATACTTTCCGACTTCCGTGCCTGCATTCACCATCCGGAGGCTTCGGCTCAAATCGTCTATTCTGGTCCAAAGAGTTCTTGGGAGGGTTACAGGCTGCAGTTCATGCCGAACTACGAGCGCCTGCTCGACGTGAGCACATCATTGGCACTTTTGCGTGAAGGCCAGCTCCCACAAGTGAGCAGAGTGGCGCAGCGGAAGCGTGCTGGGCCCATAACCCAGAGGTCGATGGATTGAAACCATTCTCTGCTATGACTTTTAGATTCCTTTGCGTTGCGTAACAGAAAGCCATATGCTCTCAGAGACCTCACCTGCACTTGAGGACTTGAAAAACTGCAGCAGCAAGTTCGTTTTCTAAGCAATCGTAAAAGGCTTCTCACGCTGACTGAAGGAATATTTATCCATCCATCCATCTATCTATCTATCCCTATCTATCTGTATTTCTGTCTTTCAACATTTGTGAATGTCAATGTAGCCTGCAAACTCGTGCCTTTGCGAAAGGCTAGGACGAGGCAAATCACAGCTCTGGGTGAAGCTAGCATTGACAGTCGTTGGTCTCAACTGACAACAAGTGCACACATCAGCCTGCTTCCTGAACCAGCAGGCTTTTACCGTCCCCTTCGCCACTCTACACTTCCTTACCATAAAGAAAGGCAACAAGCAACCCATAACCCACAGGTCGATGGATCGAAACCATTCTCTGCTATGACTTTTAGATTCCTTTGCGTTGCGTAACAGAAAGCCATATGCTCTCAGAGACCTCACCTGCACTTGAGGACTTGAAAAACTGCAGCAGCAAGTTCGTTTTCTAAGCAATCGTAAAAGGCTTCTCACGCTGACTGAAGGAATATTTATCCATCCATCCATCTATCTATCTATCCCTATCTATCTGTATTTCTGTCTTTCAACATTTGTGAATGTCAATGTAGCCTGCAAACTCGTGCCTTTGCGAAAGGCTAGGACGAGGCAAATCACAGCTCTGGGTGAAGCTAGCATTGACAGTCGTTGGTCTCAACTGACAACAAGTGCACACATCAGCCTGCTTCCTGAACCAGCAGGCTTTTACCGTCCCCTTCGCCACTCTACACTTCCTTACCATAAAGAAAGGCAACAAGCAACCCATAACCCAGAGGTCGATGGATCGAAACCATTCTCTGCTATGACTTTTAGATTCCTTTGCGTTGCGTAACAGAAAGCCATATGCTCTCAGAGACCTCACCTGCACTTGAGGACTTGAAAAACTGCAGCAGCAAGTTCGTTTTCTAAGCAATCGTAAAAGGCTTCTCACGCTGACTGAAGGAATATTTATCCATCCATCCATCTATCTATCTATCCCTATCTATCTGTATTTCTGTCTTTCAACATTTGTGAATGTCAATGTAGCCTGCAAACTCGTGCCTTTGCGAAAGGCTAGGACGAGGCAAATCACAGCTCTGGGTGAAGCTAGCATTGACAGTCGTTGGTCTCAACTGACAACAAGTGCACACATCAGCCTGCTTCCTGAACCAGCAGGCTTTTACCGTCCCCTTCGCCACTCTACACTTCCTTACCATAAAGAAAGGCAACAAGCAACCCATAACCCAGAGGTCGATGGATCGAAACCATTCTCTGCTATGACTTTTAGATTCCTTTGCGTTGCGTAACAGAAAGCCATATGCTCTCAGAGACCTCACCTGCACTTGAGGACTTGAAAAACTGCAGCAGCAAGTTCGTTTTCTAAGCAATCGTAAAAGGCTTCCCACGCTGACTGAAGGAATATTTATCCATCCATCCATCTATCTATCTATCCCTATCTATCTGTATTTCTGTCTTTCAACATTTGTGAATGTCAATGTAGCCTGCAAACTCGTGCCTTTGCGAAAGGCTAGGACGAGGCAAATCACAGCTCTGGGTGAAGCTAGCATTGACAGTCGTTGGTCTCAACTGACAACAAGTGCACACATCAGCCTGCTTCCTGAACCAGCAGGCTTTTACCGTCCCCTTCGCCACTCTACACTTCCTTACCATAAAGAAAGGCAACAAGCAGAAGGAGGCGCCCAACGTGGGGCTCGAACCCACGACCCTGAGATTAAGAGTCTCATGCTCTACCGACTGAGCTAGCCGGGCCACTGGGGGGGCCGCAGAGCAAGACAACCCGCCGGAGTCTGCAAGGGGAAATGCGGCCACTTGACGGACGCACGGGCGTCCGATACTTTCCGACTTCCGTGCCTGCATTCACCATCCGGAGGCTTCGGCTCAAATCGTCTATTCTGGTCCAAAGAGTTCTTGGGAGGGTTACAGGCTGCAGTTCATGCCGAACTACGAGCGCCTGCTCGACGTGAGCACATCATTGGCACTTTTGCGTGAAGGCCAGCTCCCACAAGTGAGCAGAGTGGCGCAGCGGAAGCGTGCTGGGCCCATAACCCAGAGGTCGATGGATCGAAACCATTCTCTGCTATGACTTTTAGATTCCTTTGCGTTGCGTAACAGAAAGCCATATGCTCTCAGAGACCTCACCTGCACTTGAGGACTTGAAAAACTGCAGCAGCAAGTTCGTTTTCTAAGCAATCGTAAAAGGCTTCTCACGCTGACTGAAGGAATATTTATCCATCCATCCATCTATCTATCTATCCCTATCTATCTGTATTTCTGTCTTTCAACATTTGTGAATGTCAATGTAGCCTGCAAACTCGTGCCTTTGCGAAAGGCTAGGACGAGGCAAATCACAGCTCTGGGTGAAGCTAGCATTGACAGTCGTTGGTCTCAACTGACAACAAGTGCACACATCAGCCTGCTTCCTGAACCAGCAGGCTTTTACCGTCCCCTTCACCACTCTACACTTCCTTACCATAAAGAAAGGCAACAAGCAACCCATAACCCAGAGGTCGATGGATCGAAACCATTCTCTGCTATGACTTTTAGATTCCTTTGCGTTGCGTAACAGAAAGCCATATGCTCTCAGAGACCTCACCTGCACTTGAGGACTTGAAAAACTGCAGCAGCAAGTTCGTTTTCTAAGCAATCGTAAAAGGCTTCTCACGCTGACTGAAGGAATATTTATCCATCCATCCATCTATCTATCTATCCCTATCTATCTGTATTTCTGTCTTTCAACATTTGTGATTGTCAATGTAGCCTGCAAACTCGTGCCTTTGCGAAAGGCTAGGACGAGGCAAATCACAGCTCTGGGTGAAGCTAGCATTGACAGTCGTTGGTCTCAACTGACAACAAGTGCACACATCAGCCTGCTTCCTGAACCAGCAGGCTTTTACCGTCCCCTTCGCCACTCTACACTTCCTTACCATAAAGAAAGGCAACAAGCAGAAGGAGGCGCCCAACGTGGGGCTCGAACCCACGACCCTGAGATTAAGAGTCTCATGCTCTACCGACTGAGCTAGCCGGGCCACTGGGGGGGCCGCAGAGCAAGACAACCCGCCGGAGTCTGCAAGGGGAAATGCGGCCACTTGACGGACGCACGGGCGTCCGATACTTTCCGACTTCCGTGCCTGCATTCACCATCCGGAGGCTTCGGCTCAAATCGTCTATTCTGGTCCAAAGAGTTCTTGGGAGGGTTACAGGCTGCAGTTCATGCCGAACTACGAGCGCCTGCTCGACGTGAGCACATCATTGGCACTTTTGCGTGAAGGCCAGCTCCCACAAGTGAGCAGAGTGGCGCAGCGGAAGCGTGCTGGGCCCATAACCCAGAGGTCGATGGATCGAAACCATTCTCTGCTATGACTTTTAGATTCCTTTGCGTTGCGTAACAGAAAGCCATATGCTCTCAGAGACCTCACCTGCACTTGAGGACTTGAAAAACTGCAGCAGCAAGTTCGTTTTCTAAGCAATCGTAAAAGGCTTCTCACGCTGACTGAAGGAATATTTATCCATCCATCCATCTATCTATCTATCCCTATCTATCTGTATTTCTGTCTTTCAACATTTGTGAATGTCAATGTAGCCTGCAAACTCGTGCCTTTGCGAAAGGCTAGGACGAGGCAAATCACAGCTCTGGGTGAAGCTAGCATTGACAGTCGTTGGTCTCAACTGACAACAAGTGCACACATCAGCCTGCTTCCTGAACCAGCAGGCTTTTACCGTCCCCTTCGACACTCTACACTTCCTTACCATAAAGAAAGGCAACAAGCAACCCATAACCCAGAGGTCGATGGATCGAAACCATTCTCTGCTATGACTTTTAGATTCCTTTGCGTTGCGTAACAGAAAGCCATATGCTCTCAGAGACCTCACCTGCACTTGAGGACTTGAAAAACTGCAGCAGCAAGTTCGTTTTCTAAGCAATCGTAAAAGGCTTCTCACGCTGACTGAAGGAATATTTATCCATCCATCCATCTATCTATCTATCCCTATCTATCTGTATTTCTGTCTTTCAACATTTGTGATTGTCAATGTAGCCTGCAAACTCGTGCCTTTGCGAAAGGCTAGGACGAGGCAAATCACAGCTCTGGGTGAAGCTAGCATTGACAGTCGTTGGTCTCAACTGACAACAAGTGCACACATCAGCCTGCTTCCTGAACCAGCAGGCTTTTACCGTCCCCTTCGCCACTCTACACTTCCTTACCATAAAGAAAGGCAACAAGCAACCCATAACCCAGAGGTCGATGGATCGAAACCATTCTCTGCTATGACTTTTAGATTCCTTTGCGTTGCGTAACAGAAAGCCATATGCTCTCAGAGACCTCACCTGCACTTGAGGACTTGAAAAACTGCAGCAGCAAGTTCGTTTTCTAAGCAATCGTAAAAGGCTTCTCACGCTGACTGAAGGAATATTTATCCATCCATCCATCTATCTATCTATCCCTATCTATCTGTTTTTCTGTCTTTCAACATTTGTGAATGTCAATGTAGCCTGCAAACTCGTGCCTTTGCGAAAGGCTAGGACGAGGCAAATCACAGCTCTGGGTGAAGCTAGCATTGACAGTCGTTGGTCTCAACTGACAACAAGTGCACACATCAGCCTGCTTCCTGAACCAGCAGGCTTTTACCGTCCCCTTCGCCACTCTACACTTCCTTACCATAAAGAAAGGCAACAAGCAACCCATAACCCAGAGGTCGATGGATCGAAACCATTCTCTGCTATGACTTTTAGATTCCTTTGCGTTGCGTAACAGAAAGCCATATGCTCTCAGAGACCTCACCTGCACTTGAGGACTTGAAAAACTGCAGCAGCAAGTTCGTTTTCTAAGCAATCGTAAAAGGCTTCTCACGCTGACTGAAGGAATATTTATCCATCCATCCATCTATCTATCTATCCCTATCTATCTGTATTTCTGTCTTTCAACATTTGTGAATGTCAATGTAGCCTGCAAACTCGTGCCTTTGCGAAAGGCTAGGACGAGGCAAATCACAGCTCTGGGTGAAGCTAGCATTGACAGTCGTTGGTCTCAACTGACAACAAGTGCACACATCAGCCTGCTTCCTGAACCAGCAGGCTTTTACCGTCCCCTTCGCCACTCTACACTTCCTTACCATAAAGAAAGGCAACAAGCAGAAGGAGTCGCCCAACGTGGGGCTCGAACCCACGACCCTGAGATTAAGAGTCTCATGCTCTACCGACTGAGCTAGCCGGGCCACTGGGGGGGCCGCAGAGCAAGACAACCCACCGGAGTCTGCAAGGGGAAATGCGGCCACTTGACGGACGCACGGGCGTCCGATACTTTCCGACTTCCGTGCCTGCATTCACCATCCGGAGGCTTCGGCTCAAATCGTCTATTCTGGTCCAAAGAGTTCTTGGGAGGGTTACAGGCTGCAGTTCATGCCGAACTACGAGCGCCTGCTCGACGTGAGCACATCATTGGCACTTTTGCGTGAAGGCCAGCTCCCACAAGTGAGCAGAGTGGCGCAGCGGAAGCGTGCTGGGCCCATAACCCAGAGGTCGATGGATCGAAACCATTCTCTGCTATGACTTTTAGATTCCTTTGCGTTGCGTAACAGAAAGCCATATGCTCTCAGAGACCTCACCTGCACTTGAGGACTTGAAAAACTGCAGCAGCAAGTTCGTTTTCTAAGCAATCGTAAAAGGCTTCTCACGCTGACTGAAGGAATATTTATCCATCCATCCATCTATCTATCTATCCCTATCTATCTGTATTTCTGTCTTTCAACATTTGTGAATGTCAATGTAGCCTGCAAACTCGTGCCTTTGCGAAAGGCTAGGACGAGGCAAATCACAGCTCTGGGTGAAGCTAGCATTGACAGTCGTTGGTCTCAACTGACAACAAGTGCACACATCAGCCTGCTTCCTGAACCAGCAGGCTTTTACCGTCCCCTTCGCCACTCTACACTTCCTTACCATAAAGAAAGGCAACAAGCAACCCATAACCCAGAGGTCGATGGATCGAAACCATTCTCTGCTATGACTTTTAGATTCCTTTGCGTTGCGTAACAGAAAGCCATATGCTCTCAGAGACCTCACCTGCACTTGAGGACTTGAAAAACTGCAGCAGCAAGTTCGTTTTCTAAGCAATCGTAAAAGGCTTCTCACGCTGACTGAAGGAATATTTATCCATCCATCCATCTATCTATCTATCCCTATCTATCTGTATTTCTGTCTTTCAACATTTGTGAATGTCAATGTAGCCTGCAAACTCGTGCCTTTGCGAAAGGCTAGGACGAGGCAAATCACAGCTCTGGGTGAAGCTAGCATTGACAGTCGTTGGTCTCAACTGACAACAAGTGCACACATCAGCCTGCTTCCTGAACCAGCAGGCTTTTACCGTCCCCTTCGCCACTCTACACTTCCTTACCATAAAGAAAGGCAACAAGCAGAAGGAGACGCCCAACGTGGGGCTCGAACCCACGACCCTGAGATTAAGAGTCTCATGCTCTACCGACTGAGCTAGCCGGGCCACTGGGGGGGCCGCAGAGCAAGACAACCCGCCGGAGTCTGCAAGGGGAAATGCGGCCACTTGACGGACGCACGGGCGTCCGATACTTTCCGACTACCGTGCCTGCATTCACCATCCGGAGGCTTCGGCTCAAATCGTCTATTCTGGTCCAAAGAGTTCTTGGGAGGGTTACAGGCTGCAGTTCATGCCGAACTACGAGCGCCTGCTCGACGTGAGCACATCATTGGCACTTTTGCGTGAAGGCCAGCTCCCACAAGTGAGCAGAGTGGCGCAGCGGAAGCGTGCTGGGCCCAAAACCCAGAGGTCGATGGATCGAAACCATTCTCTGCTATGACTTTTAGATTCCTTTGCGTTGCGTAACAGAAAGCCATATGCTCTCAGAGACCTCACCTGCACTTGAGGACTTGAAAAACTGCAGCAGCAAGTTCGTTTTCTAAGCAATCGTAAAAGGCTTCTCACGCTGACTGAAGGAATATTTATCCATCCATCCATCTATCTATCTATCCCTATCTATCTGTATTTCTGTCTTTCAACATTTGTGAATGTCAATGTAGCCTGCAAACTCGTGCCTTTGCGAAAGGCTAGGACGAGGCAAATCACAGCTCTGGGTGAAGCTAGCATTGACAGTCGTTGGTCTCAACTGACAACAAGTGCACACATCAGCCTGCTTCCTGAACCAGCAGGCTTTTACCGTCCCCTTCGCCACTCTACACTTCCTTACCATAAAGAAAGGCAACAAGCAACCCATAACCCAGAGGTCGATGGATCGAAACCATTCTCTGCTATGACTTTTAGATTCCTTTGCGTTGCGTAACAGAAAGCCATATGCTCTCAGAGACCTCACCTGCACTTGAGGACTTGAAAAACTGCAGCAGCAAGTTCGTTTTCTAAGCAATCGTAAAAGGCTTCTCACGCTGACTGAAGGAATATTTATCCATCCATCCATCTATCTATCTATCCCTATCTATCTGTATTTCTGTCTTTCAACATTTGTGAATGTCAATGTAGCCTGCAAACTCGTGCCTTTGCGAAAGGCTAGGACGAGGCAAATCACAGCTCTGGGTGAAGCTAGCATTGACAGTCGTTGGTCTCAACTGACAACAAGTGCACACATCAGCCTGCTTCCTGAACCAGCAGGCTTTTACCGTCCCCTTCACCACTCTACACTTCCTTACCATAAAGAAAGGCAACAAGCAACCCATAACCCAGAGGTCGATGGATCGAACCCATTCTCTGCTATGACTTTTAGATTCCTTTGCGTTGCGTAACAGAAAGCCATATGCTCTCAGAGACCTCACCTGCACTTGAGGACTTGAAAAACTGCAGCAGCAAGTTCGTTTTCTAAGCAATCGTAAAAGGCTTCTCACGCTGACTGAAGGAATATTTATCCATCCATCCATCTATCTATCTATCCCTATCTATCTGTATTTCTGTCTTTCAACATTTGTGAATGTCAATGTAGCCTGCAAACTCGTGCCTTTGCGAAAGGCTAGGACGAGGCAAATCACAGCTCTGGGTGAATCTGGCATTGACAGTCGTTGGTCTCAACTGACAACAAGTGCACACATCAGCCTGCTTCCTGAACCAGCAGGCTTTTACCGTCCCCTTCGCCACTCTACACTTCCTTACCATAAAGAAAGGCAACAAGCAACCCATAACCCAGAGGTCGATGGATCGAAACCATTCTCTGCTATGACTTTTAGATTCCTTTGCGTTGCGTAACAGAAAGCCATATGCTCTCAGAGACCTCACCTGCACTTGAGGACTTGAAAAACTGCAGCAGCAAGTTCGTTTTCTAAGCAATCGTAAAAGGCTTCTCACGCTGACTGAAGGAATATTTATCCATCCATCCATCTATCTATCTATCCCTATCTATCTGTATTTCTGTCTTTCAACATTTGTGAATGTCAATGTAGCCTGCAAACTCGTGCCTTTGCGAAAGGCTAGGACGAGGCAAATCACAGCTCTGGGTGAAGCTAGCATTGACAGTCGTTGGTCTCAACTGACAACAAGTGCACACATCAGCCTGCTTCCTGAACCAGCAGGCTTTTACCGTCCCCTTCGCCACTCTACACTTCCTTACCATAAAGAAAGGCAACAAGCAACCCATAACCCAGAGGTCGATGGATCGAAACCATTCTCTGCTATGACTTTTAGATTCCTTTGCGTTGCGTAACAGAAAGCCATATGCTCTCAGAGACCTCACCTGCACTTGAGGACTTGAAAAACTGCAGCAGCAAGTTCGTTTTCTAAGCAATCGTAAAAGGCTTCTCACGCTGACTGAAGGAATATTTATCCATCCATCCATCTATCTATCTATCCCTATCTATCTGTATTTCTGTCTTTCAACATTTGTGAATGTCAATGTAGCCTGCAAACTCGTGCCTTTGCGAAAGGCTAGGACGAGGCAAATCACAGCTCTGGGTGAAGCTAGCATTGACAGTCGTTGGTCTCAACTGACAACAAGTGCACACATCAGCCTGCTTCCTGAACCAGCAGGCTTTTACCGTCCCCTTCGCCACTCTACACTTCCTTACCATAAAGAAAGGCAACAAGCAACCCATAACCCAGAGGTCGATGGATCGAAACCATTCTCTGCTATGACTTTTAGATTCCTTTGCGTTGCGTAACAGAAAGCCATATGCTCTCAGAGACCTCACCTGCACTTGAGGACTTGAAAAACTGCAGCAGCAAGTTCGTTTTCTAAGAAATCGTAAAAGGCTTCTCACGCTGACTGAAGGAATATTTATCCATCCATCCATCTATCTATCTATCCCTATCTATCTGTATTTCTGTCTTTCAACATTTGTGAATGTCAATGTAGCCTGCAAACTCGTGCCTTTGCGAAAGGCTAGGACGAGGCAAATCACAGCTCTGGGTGAAGCTAGCATTGACAGTCGTTGGTCTCAACTGACAACAAGTGCACACATCAGCCTGCTTCCTGAACCAGCAGGCTTTTACCGTCCCCTTCGCCACTCTACACTTCCTTACCATAAAGAAAGGCAACAAGCAACCCATAACCCAGAGGTCGATGGATCGAAACCATTCTCTGCTATGACTTTTAGATTCCTTTGCGTTGCGTAACAGAAAGCCATATGCTCTCAGAGACCTCACCTGCACTTGAGGACTTGAAAAACTGCAGCAGCAAGTTCGTTTTCTAAGCAATCGTAAAAGGCTTCTCACGCTGACTGAAGGAATATTTATCCATCCATCCATCTATCTATCTATCCCTATCTATCTGTATTTCTGTCTTTCAACATTTGTGAATGTCAATGTAGCCTGCAAACTCGTGCCTTTGCGAAAGGCTAGGACGAGGCAAATCACAGCTCTGGGTGAAGCTAGCATTGACAGTCGTTGGTCTCAACTGACAACAAGTGCACACATCAGCCTGCTTCCTGAACCAGCAGGCTTTTACCGTCCCCTTCACCACTCTACACTTCCTTACCATAAAGAAAGGCAACAAGCAACCCATAACCCAGAGGTCGATGGATCGAAACCATTCTCTGCTATGACTTTTAGATTCCTTTGCGTTGCGTAACAGAAAGCCATATGCTCTCAGAGACCTCACCTGCACTTGAGGACTTGAAAAACTGCAGCAGCAAGTTCGTTTTCTAAGCAATCGTAAAAGGCTTCTCACGCTGACTGAAGGAATATTTATCCATCCATCCATCTATCTATCTATCCCTATCTATCTGTATTTCTGTCTTTCAACATTTGTGAATGTCACTGTAGCCTGCAAACTCGTGCCTTTGCGAAAGGCTAGGACGAGGCAAATCACAGCTCTGGGTGAAGCTAGCATTGACAGTCGTTGGTCTCAACTGACAACAAGTGCACACATCAGCCTGCTTCCTGAACCAGCAGGCTTTTACCGTCCCCTTCACCACTCTACACTTCCTTACCATAAAGAAAGGCAACAAGCAACCCATAACCCAGAGGTCGATGGATCGAAACCATTCTCTGCTATGACTTTTAGATTCCTTTGCGTTGCGTAACAGAAAGCCATATGCTCTCAGAGACCTCACCTGCACTTGAGGACTTGAAAAACTGCAGCAGCAAGTTCGTTTTCTAAGCAATCGTAAAAGGCTTCTCACGCTGACTGAAGGAATATTTATCCATCCATCCATCTATCTATCTATCCCTATCTATCTGTATTTCTGTCTTTCAACATTTGTGAATGTCACTGTAGCCTGCAAACTCGTGCCTTTGCGAAAGGCTAGGACGAGGCAAATCACAGCTCTGGGTGAAGCTAGCATTGACAGTCGTTGGTCTCAACTGACAACAAGTGCACACATCAGCCTGCTTCCTGAACCAGCAGGCTTTTACCGTCCCCTTCGCCACTCTACACTTCCTTACCATAAAGAAAGGCAACAAGCAGAAGGAGGCGCCCAACGTGGGGCTCGAACCCACGACCCTGAGATTAAGAGTCTCATGCTCTACCGAGTGAGCTAGCCGGGCCACTGGGGGGGCTGCAGGGCAAGACAACCCGCCGGAGTCTGCAAGGGGAAATGCGGCCACTTGACGGACGCACGGGCGTCCGATACTTTCCGACTTCCGTGCCTGCATTCACCATCCGGAGGCTTCGGCTCAAATCGTCTATTCTGGTCCAAAGAGTTCTTGGGAGGGTTACAGGCTGCAGTTCATGCCGAACTACGAGCGCCTGCTCGACGTGAGCACATCATTGGCACTTTTGCGTGAAGGCCAGCTCCCACAAGTGAGCAGAGTGGCGCAGCGGAAGCGTGCTGGGCCCATAACCCAGAGGTCGATGGATCGAAACCATTCTCTGCTATGACTTTTAGATTCCTTTGCGTTGCGTAACAGAAAGCCATATGCTCTCAGAGACCTCACCTGCACTTGAGGACTTGAAAAACTGCAGCAGCAAGTTCGTTTTCTAAGCAATCGTAAAAGGCTTCTCACGCTGACTGAAGGAATATTTATCCATCCATCCATCTATCTATCTATCCCTATCTATCTGTATTTCTGTCTTTCAACATTTGTGAATGTCAATGTAGCCTGCAAACTCGTGCCTTTGCGAAAGGCTAGGACGAGGCAAATCACAGCTCTGGGTGAAGCTAGCATTGACAGTCGTTGGTCTCAACTGACAACAAGTGCACACATCAGCCTGCTTCCTGAACCAGCAGGCTTTTACCGTCCCCTTCGCCACTCTACACTTCCTTACCATAAAGAAAGGCAACAAGCAACCCATAACCCAGAGGTCGATGGATCGAAACCATTCTCTGCTATGACTTTTAGATTCCTTTGCGTTGCGTAACAGAAAGCCATATGCTCTCAGAGACCTCACCTGCACTTGAGGACTTGAAAAACTGCAGCAGCAAGTTCGTTTTCTAAGCAATCGTAAAAGGCTTCTCACGCTGACTGAAGGAATATTTATCCATCCATCCATCTATCTATCTATCCCTATCTATCTGTATTTCTGTCTTTCAACATTTGTGAATGTCAATGTAGCCTGCAAACTCGTGCCTTTGCGAAAGGCTAGGACGAGGCAAATCACAGCTCTGGGTGAAGCTAGCATTGACAGTCGTTGGTCTCAACTGACAACAAGTGCACACATCAGCCTGCTTCCTGAACCAGCAGGCTTTTACCGTCCCCTTCGCCACTCTACACTTCCTTACCATAAAGAAAGGCAACAAGCAACCCATAACCCAGAGGTCGATGGATCGAAACCATTCTCTGCTATGACTTTTAGATTCCTTTGCGTTGCGTAACAGAAAGCCATATGCTCTCAGAGACCTCACCTGCACTTGAGGACTTGAAAAACTGCAGCAGCAAGTTCGTTTTCTAAGCAATCGTAAAAGGCTTCTCACGCTGACTGAAGGAATATTTATCCATCCATCCATCTATCTATCTATCCCTATCTATCTGTATTTCTGTCTTTCAACATTTGTGAATGTCACTGTAGCCTGCAAACTCGTGCCTTTGCGAAAGGCTAGGACGAGGCAAATCACAGCTCTGGGTGAAGCTAGCATTGACAGTCGTTGGTCTCAACTGACAACAAGTGCACACATCAGCCTGCTTCCTGAACCAGCAGGCTTTTACCGTCCCCTTCGCCACTCTACACTTCCTTACCATAAAGAAAGGCAACAAGCAGAAGGAGGCGCCCAACGTGGGGCTCGAACCCACGACCCTGAGATTAAGAGTCTCATGCTCTACCGAGTGAGCTAGCCGGGCCACTGGGGGGGCTGCAGGGCAAGACAACCCGCCGGAGTCTGCAAGGGGAAATGCGGCCACTTGACGGACGCACGGGCGTCCGATACTTTCCGACTTCCGTGCCTGCATTCACCATCCGGAGGCTTCGGCTCAAATCGTCTATTCTGGTCCAAAGAGTTCTTGGGAGGGTTACAGGCTGCAGTTCATGCCGAACTACGAGCGCCTGCTCGACGTGAGCACATCATTGGCACTTTTGCGTGAAGGCCAGCTCCCACAAGTGAGCAGAGTGGCGCAGCGGAAGCGTGCTGGGCCCATAACCCAGAGGTCGATGGATCGAAACCATTCTCTGCTATGACTTTTAGATTCCTTTGCGTTGCGTAACAGAAAGCCATATGCTCTCAGAGACCTCACCTGCACTTGAGGACTTGAAAAACTGCAGCAGCAAGTTCGTTTTCTAAGCAATCGTAAAAGGCTTCTCACGCTGACTGAAGGAATATTTATCCATCCATCCATCTATCTATCTATCCCTATCTATCTGTATTTCTGTCTTTCAACATTTGTGAATGTCAATGTAGCCTGCAAACTCGTGCCTTTGCGAAAGGCTAGGACGAGGCAAATCACAGCTCTGGGTGAAGCTAGCATTGACAGTCGTTGGTCTCAACTGACAACAAGTGCACACATCAGCCTGCTTCCTGAACCAGCAGGCTTTTACCGTCCCCTTCGCCACTCTACACTTCCTTACCATAAAGAAAGGCAACAAGCAACCCATAACCCAGAGGTCGATGGATCGAAACCATTCTCTGCTATGACTTTTAGATTCCTTTGCGTTGCGTAACAGAAAGCCATATGCTCTCAGAGACCTCACCTGCACTTGAGGACTTGAAAAACTGCAGCAGCAAGTTCGTTTTCTAAGCAATCGTAAAAGGCTTCTCACGCTGACTGAAGGAATATTTATCCATCCATCCATCTATCTATCTATCCCTATCTATCTGTATTTCTGTCTTTCAACATTTGTGAATGTCACTGTAGCCTGCAAACTCGTGCCTTTGCGAAAGGCTAGGACGAGGCAAATCACAGCTCTGGGTGAAGCTAGCATTGACAGTCGTTGGTCTCAACTGACAACAAGTGCACACATCAGCCTGCTTCCTGAACCAGCAGGCTTTTACCGTCCCCTTCGCCACTCTACACTTCCTTACCATAAAGAAAGGCAACAAGCAGAAGGAGGCGCCCAACGTGGGGCTCGAACCCACGACCCTGAGATTAAGAGTCTCATGCTCTACCGAGTGAGCTAGCCGGGCCACTGGGGGGGCTGCAGGGCAAGACAACCCGCCGGAGTCTGCAAGGGGAAATGCGGCCACTTGACGGACGCACGGGCGTCCGATACTTTCCGACTTCCGTGCCTGCATTCACCATCCGGAGGCTTCGGCTCAAATCGTCTATTCTGGTCCAAAGAGTTCTTGGGAGGGTTACAGGCTGCAGTTCATGCCGAACTACGAGCGCCTGCTCGACGTGAGCACATCATTGGCACTTTTGCGTGAAGGCCAGCTCCCACAAGTGAGCAGAGTGGCGCAGCGGAAGCGTGCTGGGCCCATAACCCAGAGGTCGATGGATCGAAACCATTCTCTGCTATGACTTTTAGATTCCTTTGCGTTGCGTAACAGAAAGCCATATGCTCTCAGAGACCTCACCTGCACTTGAGGACTTGAAAAACTGCAGCAGCAAGTTCGTTTTCTAAGCAATCGTAAAAGGCTTCTCACGCTGACTGAAGGAATATTTATCCATCCATCCATCTATCTATCTATCCCTATCTATCTGTATTTCTGTCTTTCAACATTTGTGAATGTCAATGTAGCCTGCAAACTCGTGCCTTTGCGAAAGGCTAGGACGAGGCAAATCACAGCTCTGGGTGAAGCTAGCATTGACAGTCGTTGGTCTCAACTGACAACAAGTGCACACATCAGCCTGCTTCCTGAACCAGCAGGCTTTTACCGTCCCCTTCGCCACTCTACACTTCCTTACCATAAAGAAAGGCAACAAGCAACCCATAACCCAGAGGTCGATGGATCGAAACCATTCTCTGCTATGACTTTTAGATTCCTTTGCGTTGCGTAACAGAAAGCCATATGCTCTCAGAGACCTCACCTGCACTTGAGGACTTGAAAAACTGCAGCAGCAAGTTCGTTTTCTAAGCAATCGTAAAAGGCTTCTCACGCTGACTGAAGGAATATTTATCCATCCATCCATCTATCTATCTATCCCTATCTATCTGTATTTCTGTCTTTCAACATTTGTGAATGTCAATGTAGCCTGCAAACTCGTGCCTTTGCGAAAGGCTAGGACGAGGCAAATCACAGCTCTGGGTGAAGCTAGCATTGACAGTCGTTGGTCTCAACTGACAACAAGTGCACACATCAGCCTGCTTCCTGAACCAGCAGGCTTTTACCGTCCCCTTCGCCACTCTACACTTCCTTACCATAAAGAAAGGCAACAAGCAGAAGGAGTCGCCCAACGTGGGGCTCGAACCCACGACCCTGAGATTAAGAGTCTCATGCTCTACCGACTGAGCTAGCCGGGCCACTGGGGGGGCCGCAGAGCAAGACAACCCGCCGGAGTCTGCAAGGGGAAATGCGGCCACTTGACGGACGCACGGGCGTCCGATACTTTCCGACTTCCGTGCCTGCATTCACCATCCGGAGGCTTCGGCTCAAATCGTCTATTCTGGTCCAAAGAGTTCTTGGGAGGGTTACAGGCTGCAGTTCATGCCGAACTACGAGCGCCTGCTCGACGTGAGCACATCATTGGCACTTTTGCGTGAAGGCCAGCTCCCACAAGTGAGCAGAGTGGCGCAGCGGAAGCGTGCTGGGCCCATAACCCAGAGGTCGATGGATCGAAACCATTCTCTGCTATGACTTTTAGATTCCTTTGCGTTGCGTAACAGAAAGCCATATGCTCTCAGAGACCTCACCTGCACTTGAGGACTTGAAAAACTGCAGCAGCAAGTTCGTTTTCTAAGCAATCGTAAAAGGCTTCTCACGCTGACTGAAGGAATATTTATCCATCCATCCATCTATCTATCTATCCCTATCTATCTGTATTTCTGTCTTTCAACATTTGTGAATGTCAATGTAGCCTGCAAACTCGTGCCTTTGCGAAAGGCTAGGACGAGGCAAATCACAGCTCTGGGTGAAGCTAGCATTGACAGTCGTTGGTCTCAACTGACAACAAGTGCACACATCAGCCTGCTTCCTGAACCAGCAGGCTTTTACCGTCCCCTTCGCCACTCTACACTTCCTTACCATAAAGAAAGGCAACAAGCAACCCATAACCCAGAGGTCGATGGATCGAAACCATTCTCTGCTATGACTTTTAGATTCCTTTGCGTTGCGTAACAGAAAGCCATATGCTCTCAGAGACCTCACCTGCACTTGAGGACTTGAAAAACTGCAGCAGCAAGTTCGTTTTCTAAGCAATCGTAAAAGGCTTCTCACGCTGACTGAAGGAATATTTATCCATCCATCCATCTATCTATCTATCCCTATCTATCTGTATTTCTGTCTTTCAACATTTGTGAATGTCAATGTAGCCTGCAAACTCGTGCCTTTGCGAAAGGCTAGGACGAGGCAAATCACAGCTCTGGGTGAAGCTAGCATTGACAGTCGTTGGTCTCAACTGACAACAAGTGCACACATCAGCCTGCTTCCTGAACCAGCAGGCTTTTACCGTCCCCTTCGCCACTCTACACTTCCTTACCATAAAGAAAGGCAACAAGCAACCCATAACCCAGAGGTCGATGGATCGAAACCATTCTCTGCTATGACTTTTAGATTCCTTTGCGTTGCGTAACAGAAAGCCATATGCTCTCAGAGACCTCACCTGCACTTGAGGACTTGAAAAACTGCAGCAGCAAGTTCGTTTTCTAAGCAATCGTAAAAGGCTTCTCACGCTGACTGAAGGAATATTTATCCATCCATCCATCTATCTATCTATCCCTATCTATCTGTATTTCTGTCTTTCAACATTTGTGAATGTCAATGTAGCCTGCAAACTCGTGCCTTTGCGAAAGGCTAGGACGAGGCAAATCACAGCTCTGGGTGAAGCTAGCATTGACAGTCGTTGGTCTCAACTGACAACAAGTGCACACATCAGCCTGCTTCCTGAACCAGCAGGCTTTTACCGTCCCCTTCGCCACTCTACACTTCCTTACCATAAAGAAAGGCAACAAGCAACCCATAACCCAGAGGTCGATGGATCGAAACCATTCTCTGCTATGACTTTTAGATTCCTTTGCGTTGCGTAACAGAAAGCCATATGCTCTCAGAGACCTCACCTGCACTTGAGGACTTGAAAAACTGCAGCAGCAAGTTCGTTTTCTAAGCAATCGTAAAAGGCTTCTCACGCTGACTGAAGGAATATTTATCCATCCATCCATCTATCTATCTATCCCTATCTATCTGTATTTCTGTCTTTCAACATTTGTGAATGTCAATGTAGCCTGCAAACTCGTGCCTTTGCGAAAGGCTAGGACGAGGCAAATCACAGCTCTGGGTGAAGCTAGCATTGACAGTCGTTGGTCTCAACTGACAACAAGTGCACACATCAGCCTGCTTCCTGAACCAGCAGGCTTTTACCGTCCCCTTCGCCACTCTACACTTCCTTACCATAAAGAAAGGCAACAAGCAACCCATAACCCAGAGGTCGATGGATCGAAACCATTCTCTGCTATGACTTTTAGATTCCTTTGCGTTGCGTAACAGAAAGCCATATGCTCTCAGAGACCTCACCTGCACTTGAGGACTTGAAAAACTGCAGCAGCAAGTTCGTTTTCTAAGCAATCGTAAAAGGCTTCTCACGCTGACTGAAGGAATATTTATCCATCCATCCATCTATCTATCTATCCCTATCTATCTGTATTTCTGTCTTTCAACATTTGTGAATGTCACTGTAGCCTGCAAACTCGTGCCTTTGCGAAAGGCTAGGACGAGGCAAATCACAGCTCTGGGTGAAGCTAGCATTGACAGTCGTTGGTCTCAACTGACAACAAGTGCACACATCAGCCTGCTTCCTGAACCAGCAGGCTTTTACCGTCCCCTTCGCCACTCTACACTTCCTTACCATAAAGAAAGGCAACAAGCAGAAGGAGGCACCCAACGTGGGGCTCGAACCCACGACCCTGAGATTAAGAGTCTCATGCTCTACCGAGTGAGCTAGCCGGGCCACTGGGGGGGCAGCAGGGCAAGACAACCCGCCGGAGTCTGCAAGGGGAAATGCGGCCACTTGACGGACGCACGGGCGTCCGATACTTTCCGACTTCCGTGCCTGCATTCACCATCCGGAGGCTTCGGCTCAAATCGTCTATTCTGGTCCAAAGAGTTCTTGGGAGGGTTACAGGCTGCAGTTCATGCCGAACTACGAGCGCCTGCTCGACGTGAGCACATCATTGGCACTTTTGCGTGAAGGCCAGCTCCCACAAGTGAGCAGAGTGGCGCAGCGGAAGCGTGCTGGGCCCATAACCCAGAGGTCGATGGATCGAAACCATTCTCTGCTATGACTTTTAGATTCCTTTGCGTTGCGTAACAGAAAGCCATATGCTCTCAGAGACCTCACCTGCACTTGAGGACTTGAAAAACTGCAGCAGCAAGTTCGTTTTCTAAGCAATCGTAAAAGGCTTCTCACGCTGACTGAAGGAATATTTATCCATCCATCCATCTATCTATCTATCCCTATCTATCTGTATTTCTGTCTTTCAACATTTGTGAATGTCAATGTAGCCTGCAAACTCGTGCCTTTGCGAAAGGCTAGGACGAGGCAAATCACAGCTCTGGGTGAAGCTAGCATTGACAGTCGTTGGTCTCAACTGACAACAAGTGCACACATCAGCCTGCTTCCTGAACCAGCAGGCTTTTACCGTCCCCTTCGCCACTCTACACTTCCTTACCATAAAGAAAGGCAACAAGCAGAAGGAGACGCCCAACGTGGGGCTCGAACCCACGACCCTGAGATTAAGAGTCTCATGCTCTACCGACTGAGCTAGCCGGGCCACTGGGGGGGCCGCAGAGCAAGACAACCCGCCGGAGTCTGCAAGGGGAAATGCGGCCACTTGACGGACGCACGGGCGTCCGATACTTTCCGACTACCGTGCCTGCATTCACCATCCGGAGGCTTCGGCTCAAATCGTCTATTCTGGTCCAAAGAGTTCTTGGGAGGGTTACAGGCTGCAGTTCATGCCGAACTACGAGCGCCTGCTCGACGTGAGCACATCATTGGCACTTTTGCGTGAAGGCCAGCTCCCACAAGTGAGCAGAGTGGCGCAGCGGAAGCGTGCTGGGCCCAAAACCCAGAGGTCGATGGATCGAAACCATTCTCTGCTATGACTTTTAGATTCCTTTGCGTTGCGTAACAGAAAGCCATATGCTCTCAGAGACCTCACCTGCACTTGAGGACTTGAAAAACTGCAGCAGCAAGTTCGTTTTCTAAGCAATCGTAAAAGGCTTCTCACGCTGACTGAAGGAATATTTATCCATCCATCCATCTATCTATCTATCCCTATCTATCTGTATTTCTGTCTTTCAACATTTGTGAATGTCAATGTAGCCTGCAAACTCGTGCCTTTGCGAAAGGCTAGGACGAGGCAAATCACAGCTCTGGGTGAAGCTAGCATTGACAGTCGTTGGTCTCAACTGACAACAAGTGCACACATCAGCCTGCTTCCTGAACCAGCAGGCTTTTACCGTCCCCTTCGCCACTCTACACTTCCTTACCATAAAGAAAGGCAACAAGCAACCCATAACCCAGAGGTCGATGGATCGAAACCATTCTCTGCTATGACTTTTAGATTCCTTTGCGTTGCGTAACAGAAAGCCATATGCTCTCAGAGACCTCACCTGCACTTGAGGACTTGAAAAACTGCAGCAGCAAGTTCGTTTTCTAAGCAATCGTAAAAGGCTTCTCACGCTGACTGAAGGAATATTTATCCATCCATCCATCTATCTATCTATCCCTATCTATCTGTATTTCTGTCTTTCAACATTTGTGAATGTCAATGTAGCCTGCAAACTCGTGCCTTTGCGAAAGGCTAGGACGAGGCAAATCACAGCTCTGGGTGAAGCTAGCATTGACAGTCGTTGGTCTCAACTGACAACAAGTGCACACATCAGCCTGCTTCCTGAACCAGCAGGCTTTTACCGTCCCCTTCGCCACTCTACACTTCCTTACCATAAAGAAAGGCAACAAGCAACCCATAACCCAGAGGTCGATGGATCGAAACCATTCTCTGCTATGACTTTTAGATTCCTTTGCGTTGCGTAACAGAAAGCCATATGCTCTCAGAGACCTCACCTGCACTTGAGGACTTGAAAAACTGCAGCAGCAAGTTCGTTTTCTAAGCAATCGTAAAAGGCTTCTCACGCTGACTGAAGGAATATTTATCCATCCATCCATCTATCTATCTATCCCTATCTATCTGTATTTCTGTCTTTCAACATTTGTGAATGTCAATGTAGCCTGCAAACTCGTGCCTTTGCGAAAGGCTAGGACGAGGCAAATCACAGCTCTGGGTGAAGCTAGCATTGACAGTCGTTGGTCTCAACTGACAACAAGTGCACACATCAGCCTGCTTCCTGAACCAGCAGGCTTTTACCGTCCCCTTCGCCACTCTACACTTCCTTACCATAAAGAAAGGCAACAAGCAACCCATAACCCAGAGGTCGATGGATCGAAACCATTCTCTGCTATGACTTTTAGATTCCTTTGCGTTGCGTAACAGAAAGCCATATGCTCTCAGAGACCTCACCTGCACTTGAGGACTTGAAAAACTGCAGCAGCAAGTTCGTTTTCTAAGCAATCGTAAAAGGCTTCTCACGCTGACTGAAGGAATATTTATCCATCCATCCATCTATCTATCTATCCCTATCTATCTGTATTTCTGTCTTTCAACATTTGTGAATGTCAATGTAGCCTGCAAACTCGTGCCTTTGCGAAAGGCTAGGACGAGGCAAATCACAGCTCTGGGTGAAGCTAGCATTGACAGTCGTTGGTCTCAACTGACAACAAGTGCACACATCAGCCTGCTTCCTGAACCAGCAGGCTTTTACCGTCCCCTTCGCCACTCTACACTTCCTTACCATAAAGAAAGGCAACAAGCAACCCATAACCCAGAGGTCGATGGATCGAAACCATTCTCTGCTATGACTTTTAGATTCCTTTGCGTTGCGTAACAGAAAGCCATATGCTCTCAGAGACCTCACCTGCACTTGAGGACTTGAAAAACTGCAGCAGCAAGTTCGTTTTCTAAGCAATCGTAAAAGGCTTCTCACGCTGACTGAAGGAATATTTATCCATCCATCCATCTATCTATCTATCCCTATCTATCTGTATTTCTGTCTTTCAACATTTGTGAATGTCAATGTAGCCTGCAAACTCGTGCCTTTGCGAAAGGCTAGGACGAGGCAAATCACAGCTCTTGGTGAAGCTAGCATTGACAGTCGTTGGTCTCAACTGACAACAAGTGCACACATCAGCCTGCTTCCTGAACCAGCAGGCTTTTACCGTCCCCTTCGCCACTCTACACTTCCTTACCATAAAGAAAGGCAACAAGCAACCCATAACCCAGAGGTCGATGGATCGAAACCATTCTCTGCTATGACTTTTAGATTCCTTTGCGTTGCGTAACAGAAAGCCATATGCTCTCAGAGACCTCACCTGCACTTGAGGACTTGAAAAACTGCAGCAGCAAGTTCGTTTTCTAAGCAATCGTAAAAGGCTTCTCACGCTGACTGAAGGAATATTTATCCATCCATCCATCTATCTATCTATCCCTATCTATCTGTATTTCTGTCTTTCAACATTTGTGAATGTCAATGTAGCCTGCAAACTCGTGCCTTTGCGAAAGGCTAGGACGAGGCAAATCACAGCTCTGGGTGAAGCTAGCATTGACAGTCGTTGGTCTCAACTGACAACAAGTGCACACATCAGCCTGCTTCCTGAACCAGCAGGCTTTTACCGTCCCCTTCGCCACTCTACACTTCCTTACCATAAAGAAAGGCAACAAGCAACCCATAACCCAGAGGTCGATGGATCGAAACCATTCTCTGCTATGACTTTTAGATTCCTTTGCGTTGCGTAACAGAAAGCCATATGCTCTCAGAGACCTCACCTGCACTTGAGGACTTGAAAAACTGCAGCAGCAAGTTCGTTTTCTAAGCAATCGTAAAAGGCTTCTCACGCTGACTGAAGGAATATTTATCCATCCATCCATCTATCTATCTATCCCTATCTATCTGTATTTCTGTCTTTCAACATTTGTGAATGTCAATGTAGCCTGCAAACTCGTGCCTTTGCGAAAGGCTAGGACGAGGCAAATCACAGCTCTGGGTGAAGCTAGCATTGACAGTCGTTGGTCTCAACTGACAACAAGTGCACACATCAGCCTGCTTCCTGAACCAGCAGGCTTTTACCGTCCCCTTCGCCACTCTACACTTCCTTACCATAAAGAAAGGCAACAAGCAACCCATAACCCAGAGGTCGATGGATCGAAACCATTCTCTGCTATGACTTTTAGATTCCTTTGCGTTGCGTAACAGAAAGCCATATGATCTCAGAGACCTCACCTGCACTTGAGGACTTGAAAAACTGCAGCAGCAAGTTCGTTTTCTAAGCAATCGTAAAAGGCTTCTCACGCTGACTGAAGGAATATTTATCCATCCATCCATCTATCTATCTATCCCTATCTATCTGTATTTCTGTCTTTCAACATTTGTGAATGTCAATGTAGCCTGCAAACTCGTGCCTTTGCGAAAGGCTAGGACGAGGCAAATCACAGCTCTGGGTGAAGCTAGCATTGACAGTCGTTGGTCTCAACTGACAACAAGTGCACACATCAGCCTGCTTCCTGAACCAGCAGGCTTTTACCGTCCCCTTCGCCACTCTACACTTCCTTACCATAAAGAAAGGCAACAAGCAACCCATAACCCAGAGGTCGATGGATCGAAACCATTCTCTGCTATGACTTTTAGATTCCTTTGCGTTGCGTAACAGAAAGCCATATGCTCTCAGAGACCTCACCTGCACTTGAGGACTTGAAAAACTGCAGCAGCAAGTTCGTTTTCTAAGCAATCGTAAAAGGCTTCTCACGCTGACTGAAGGAATATTTATCCATCCATCCATCTATCTATCTATCCCTATCTATCTGTATTTCTGTCTTTCAACATTTGTGAATGTCAATGTAGCCTGCAAACTCGTGCCTTTGCGAAAGGCTAGGACGAGGCAAATCACAGCTCTGGGTGAAGCTAGCATTGACAGTCGTTGGTCTCAACTGACAACAAGTGCACACATCAGCCTGCTTCCTGAACCAGCAGGCTTTTACCGTCCCCTTTACCACTCTACACTTCCTTACCATAAAGAAAGGCAACAAGCAACCCATAACCCAGAGGTCGATGGATCAAAACCATTCTCTGCTATGACTTTTAGATTCCTTTGCGTTGCGTAACAGAAAGCCATATGCTCTCAGAGACCTCACCTGCACTTGAGGACTTGAAAAACTGCAGCAGCAAGTTCGTTTTCTAAGCAATCGTAAAAGGCTTCTCACGCTGACTGAAGGAATATTTATCCATCCATCCATCTATCTATCTATCCCTATCTATCTGTATTTCTGTCTTTCAACATTTGTGAATGTCAATGTAGCCTGCAAACTCGTGCCTTTGCGAAAGGCTAGGACGAGGCAAATCACAGCTCTGGGTGAAGCTAGCATTGACAGTCGTTGGTCTCAACTGACAACAAGTGCACACATCAGCCTGCTTCCTGAACCAGCAGGCTTTTACCGTCCCCTTCGCCACTCTACACTTCCTTACCATAAAGAAAGGCAACAAGCAACCCATAACCCAGAGGTCGATGGATTGAAACCATTCTCTGCTATGACTTTTAGATTCCTTTGCGTTGCGTAACAGAAAGCCATATGCTCTCAGAGACCTCACCTGCACTTGAGGACTTGAAAAACTGCAGCAGCAAGTTCGTTTTCTAAGCAATCGTAAAAGGCTTCTCACGCTGACTGAAGGAATATTTATCCATCCATCCATCTATCTATCTATCCCTATCTATCTGTATTTCTGTCTTTCAACATTTGTGAATGTCAATGTAGCCTGCAAACTCGTGCCTTTGCGAAAGGCTAGGACGAGGCAAATCACAGCTCTGGGTGAAGCTAGCATTGACAGTCGTTGGTCTCAACTGACAACAAGTGCACACATCAGCCTGCTTCCTGAACCAGCAGGCTTTTACCGTCCCCTTCGCCACTCTACACTTCCTTACCATAAAGAAAGGCAACAAGCAACCCATAACCCAGAGGTCGATGGATCGAAACCATTCTCTGCTATGACTTTTAGATTCCTTTGCGTTGCGTAACAGAAAGCCATATGCTCTCAGAGACCTCACCTGCACTTGAGGACTTGAAAAACTGCAGCAGCAAGTTCGTTTTCTAAGCAATCGTAAAAGGCTTCTCACGCTGACTGAAGGAATATTTATCCATCCATCCATCTATCTATCTATCCCTATCTATCTGTATTTCTGTCTTTCAACATTTGTGAATGTCAATGTAGCCTGCAAACTCGTGCCTTTGCGAAAGGCTAGGACGAGGCAAATCACAGCTCTGGGTGAAGCTAGCATTGACAGTCGTTGGTCTCAACTGACAACAAGTGCACACATCAGCCTGCTTCCTGAACCAGCAGGCTTTTACCGTCCCCTTCGCCACTCTACACTTCCTTACCATAAAGAAAGGCAACAAGCAACCCATAACCCAGAGGTCGATGGATCGAAACCATTCTCTGCTATGACTTTTAGATTCCTTTGCGTTGCGTAACAGAAAGCCATATGCTCTCAGAGACCTCACCTGCACTTGAGGACTTGAAAAACTGCAGCAGCAAGTTCGTTTTCTAAGCAATCGTAAAAGGCTTCTCACGCTGACTGAAGGAATATTTATCCATCCATCCATCTATCTATCTATCCCTATCTATCTGTATTTCTGTCTTTCAACATTTGTGAATGTCAATGTAGCCTGCAAACTCGTGCCTTTGCGAAAGGCTAGGACGAGGCAAATCACAGCTCTGGGTGAAGCTAGCATTGACAGTCGTTGGTCTCAACTGACAACAAGTGCACACATCAGCCTGCTTCCTGAACCAGCAGGCTTTTACCGTCCCCTTCGCCACTCTACACTTCCTTACCATAAAGAAAGGCAACAAGCAGAAGGAGGCGCCCAACGTGGGGCTCGAACCCACAACCCTGAGATTAAGAGTCTCATGCTCTACCGACTGAGCTAGCCGGGCCACTGGGGGGGCCGCAGAGCAAGACAACCCGCCGGAGTCTGCAAGGGGAAATGCGGCCACTTGACGGACGCACGGGCGTCCGATACTTTCCGACTTCCGTGCCTGCATTCACCATCCGGAGGCTTCGGCTCAAATCGTCTATTCTGGTCCAAAGAGTTCTTGGGAGGGTTACAGGCTGCAGTTCATGCTGAACTACGAGCGCCTGCTCGACGTGAGCACATCATTGGCACTTTTGCGTGAAGGCCAGCTCCCACAAGTGAGCAGAGTGGCGCAGCGGAAGCGTGCTGGGCCCATAACCCAGAGGTCGATGGATCGAAACCATTCTCTGCTATGACTTTTAGATTCCTTTGCGTTGCGTAACAGAAAGCCATATGCTCTCAGAGACCTCACCTGCACTTGAGGACTTGAAAAACTGCAGCAGCAAGTTCGTTTTCTAAGCAATCGTAAAAGGCTTCTCACGCTGACTGAAGGAATATTTATCCATCCATCCATCTATCTATCTATCCCTATCTATCTGTATTTCTGTCTTTCAACATTTGTGAATGTCAATGTAGCCTGCAAACTCGTGCCTTTGCGAAAGGCTAGGACGAGGCAAATCACAGCTCTGGGTGAAGCTAGCATTGACAGTCGTTGGTCTCAACTGACAACAAGTGCACACATCAGCCTGCTTCCTGAACCAGCAGGCTTTTACCGTCCCCTTCGCCACTCTACACTTCCTTACCATAAAGAAAGGCAACAAGCAACCCATAACCCAGAGGTCGATGGATCGAAACCATTCTCTGCTATGACTTTTAGATTCCTTTGCGTTGCGTAACAGAAAGCCATATGCTCTCAGAGACCTCACCTGCACTTGAGGACTTGAAAAACTGCAGCAGCAAGTTCGTTTTCTAAGCAATCGTAAAAGGCTTCTCACGCTGACTGAAGGAATATTTATCCATCCATCCATCTATCTATCTATCCCTATCTATCTGTATTTCTGTCTTTCAACATTTGTGAATGTCAATGTAGCCTGCAAACTCGTGCCTTTGCGAAAGGCTAGGACGAGGCAAATCACAGCTCTGGGTGAAGCTAGCATTGACAGTCGTTGGTCTCAACTGACAACAAGTGCACACATCAGCCTGCTTCCTGAACCAGCAGGCTTTTACCGTCCCCTTCGCCACTCTACACTTCCTTACCATAAAGAAAGGCAACAAGCAACCCATAACCCAGAGGTCGATGGATCGAAACCATTCTCTGCTATGACTTTTAGATTCCTTTGCGTTGCGTAACAGAAAGCCATATGCTCTCAGAGACCTCACCTGCACTTGAGGACTTGAAAAACTGCAGCAGCAAGTTCGTTTTCTAAGCAATCGTAAAAGGCTTCTCACGCTGACTGAAGGAATATTTATCCATCCATCCATCTATCTATCTATCCCTATCTATCTGTATTTCTGTCTTTCAACATTTGTGAATGTCAATGTAGCCTGCAAACTCGTGCCTTTGCGAAAGGCTAGGACGAGGCAAATCACAGCTCTGGGTGAAGCTAGCATTGACAGTCGTTGGTCTCAACTGACAACAAGTGCACACATCAGCCTGCTTCCTGAACCAGCAGGCTTTTACCGTCCCCTTCGCCACTCTACACTTCCTTACCATAAAGAAAGGCAACAAGCAACCCATAACCCAGAGGTCGATGGATCGAAACCATTCTCTGCTATGACTTTTAGATTCCTTTGCGTTGCGTAACAGAAAGCCATATGCTCTCAGAGACCTCACCTGCACTTGAGGACTTGAAAAACTGCAGCAGCAAGTTCGTTTTCTAAGCAATCGTAAAAGGCTTCTCACGCTGACTGAAGGAATATTTATCCATCCATCCATCTATCTATCTATCCCTATCTATCTGTATTTCTGTCTTTCAACATTTGTGAATGTCAATGTAGCCTGCAAACTCGTGCCTTTGCGAAAGGCTAGGACGAGGCAAATCACAGCTCTGGGTGAAGCTAGCATTGACAGTCGTTGGTCTCAACTGACAACAAGTGCACACATCAGCCTGCTTCCTGAACCAGCAGGCTTTTACCGTCCCCTTCGCCACTCTACACTTCCTTACCATAAAGAAAGGCAACAAGCAGAAGGAGGCGCCCAACGTGGGGCTCGAACCCACAACCCTGAGATTAAGAGTCTCATGCTCTACCGACTGAGCTAGCCGGGCCACTGGGGGGGCCGCAGAGCAAGACAACCCGCCGGAGTCTGCAAGGGGAAATGCGGCCACTTGACGGACGCACGGGCGTCCGATACTTTCCGACTTCCGTGCCTGCATTCACCATCCGGAGGCTTCGGCTCAAATCGTCTATTCTGGTCCAAAGAGTTCTTGGGAGGGTTACAGGCTGCAGTTCATGCTGAACTACGAGCGCCTGCTCGACGTGAGCACATCATTGGCACTTTTGCGTGAAGGCCAGCTCCCACAAGTGAGCAGAGTGGCGCAGCGGAAGCGTGCTGGGCCCATAACCCAGAGGTCGATGGATCGAAACCATTCTCTGCTATGACTTTTAGATTCCTTTGCGTTGCGTAACAGAAAGCCATATGCTCTCAGAGACCTCACCTGCACTTGAGGACTTGAAAAACTGCAGCAGCAAGTTCGTTTTCTAAGCAATCGTAAAAGGCTTCTCACGCTGACTGAAGGAATATTTATCCATCCATCCATCTATCTATCTATCCCTATCTATCTGTATTTCTGTCTTTCAACATTTGTGAATGTCAATGTAGCCTGCAAACTCGTGCCTTTGCGAAAGGCTAGGACGAGGCAAATCACAGCTCTGGGTGAAGCTAGCATTGACAGTCGTTGGTCTCAACTGACAACAAGTGCACACATCAGCCTGCTTCCTGAACCAGCAGGCTTTTACCGTCCCCTTCGCCACTCTACACTTCCTTACCATAAAGAAAGGCAACAAGCAACCCATAACCCAGAGGTCGATGGATCGAAACCATTCTCTGCTATGACTTTTAGATTCCTTTGCGTTGCGTAACAGAAAGCCATATGCTCTCAGAGACCTCACCTGCACTTGAGGACTTGAAAAACTGCAGCAGCAAGTTCGTTTTCTAAGCAATCGTAAAAGGCTTCTCACGCTGACTGAAGGAATATTTATCCATCCATCCATCTATCTATCTATCCCTATCTATCTGTATTTCTGTCTTTCAACATTTGTGAATGTCAATGTAGCCTGCAAACTCGTGCCTTTGCGAAAGGCTAGGACGAGGCAAATCACAGCTCTGGGTGAAGCTAGCATTGACAGTCGTTGGTCTCAACTGACAACAAGTGCACACATCAGCCTGCTTCCTGAACCAGCAGGCTTTTACCGTCCCCTTCGCCACTCTACACTTCCTTACCATAAAGAAAGGCAACAAGCAGAAGGAGGCGCCCAACGTGGGGCTCGAACCCACGACCCTGAGATTAAGAGTCTCATGCTCTACCGACTGAGTTAGCCGGGCCACTGGGGGGGCCGCAGAGCAAGACAACCCGCCGGAGTCTGCAAGGGGAAATGCGGCCACTTGACGGACGCACGGGCGTCCGATACTTTCCGACTTCCGTGCCTGCATTCACCATCCGGAGGCTTCGGCTCAAATCGTCTATTCTGGTCCAAAGAGTTCTTGGGAGGGTTACAGGCTGCAGTTCATGCCGAACTACGAGCGCCTGCTCGACGTGAGCACATCATTGGCACTTTTGCGTGAAGGCCAGCTCCCACAAGTGAGCAGAGTGGCGCAGCGGAAGCGTGCTGGGCCCATAACCCAGAGGTCGATGGATCGAAACCATTCTCTGCTATGACTTTTAGATTCCTTTGCGTTGCGTAACAGAAAGCCATATGCTCTCAGAGACCTCACCTGCACTTGAGGACTTGAAAAACTGCAGCAGCAAGTTCGTTTTCTAAGCAATCGTAAAAGGCTTCTCACGCTGACTGAAGGAATATTTATCCATCCATCCATCTATCTATCTATCCCTATCTATCTGTATTTCTGTCTTTCAACATTTGTGAATGTCAATGTAGCCTGCAAACTCGTGCCTTTGCGAAAGGCTAGGACGAGGCAAATCACAGCTCTGGGTGAAGCTAGCATTGACAGTCGTTGGTCTCAACTGACAACAAGTGCACACATCAGCCTGCTTCCTGAACCAGCAGGCTTTTACCGTCCCCTTCGCCACTCTACACTTCCTTACCATAAAGAAAGGCAACAAGCAGAAGGAGGCGCCCAACGTGGGGCTCGAACCCACGACCCTGAGATTAAGAGTCTCATGCTCTACCGACTGAGCTAGCCGGGCCACTGGTGGGGCCGCAGAGCAAGACAACCCGCCGGAGTCTGCAAGGGGAAATGCGGCCACTTGACGGACGCACGGGCGTCCGATACTTTCCGACTTCCGTGCCTGCATTCACCATCCGGAGGCTTCGGCTCAAATCGTCTATTCTGGTCCAAAGAGTTCTTGGGAGGGTTACAGGCTGCAGTTCATGCCGAACTACGAGCGCCTGCTCGACGTGAGCACATCATTGGCACTTTTGCGTGAAGGCCAGCTCCCACAAGTGAGCAGAGTGGCGCAGCGGAAGCGTGCTGGGCCCATAACCCAGAGGTCGATGGATCGAAACCATTCTCTGCTATGACTTTTAGATTCCTTTGCGTTGCGTAACAGAAAGCCATATGCTCTCAGAGACCTCACCTGCACTTGAGGACTTGAAAAACTGCAGCAGCAAGTTCGTTTTCTAAGCAATCGTAAAAGGCTTCTCACGCTGACTGAAGGAATATTTATCCATCCATCCATCTATCTATCTATCCCTATCTATCTGTATTTCTGTCTTTCAACATTTGTGAATGTCAATGTAGCCTGCAAACTCGTGCCTTTGCGAAAGGCTAGGACGAGGCAAATCACAGCTCTGGGTGAAGCTAGCATTGACAGTCGTTGGTCTCAACTGACAACAAGTGCACACATCAGCCTGCTTCCTGAACCAGCAGGCTTTTACCGTCCCCTTCACCACTCTACACTTCCTTACCATAAAGAAAGGCAACAAGCAACCCATAACCCAGAGGTCGATGGATCGAAACCATTCTCTGCTATGACTTTTAGATTCCTTTGCGTTGCGTAACAGAAAGCCATATGCTCTCAGAGACCTCACCTGCACTTGAGGACTTGAAAAACTGCAGCAGCAAGTTCGTTTTCTAAGCAATCGTAAAAGGCTTCTCACGCTGACTGAAGGAATATTTATCCATCCATCCATCTATCTATCTATCCCTATCTATCTGTATTTCTGTCTTTCAACATTTGTGAATGTCAATGTAGCCTGCAAACTCGTGCCTTTGCGAAAGGCTAGGACGAGGCAAATCACAGCTCTGGGTGAAGCTAGCATTGACAGTCGTTGGTCTCAACTGACAACAAGTGCACACATCAGCCTGCTTCCTGAACCAGCAGGCTTTTACCGTCCCCTTCGCCACTCTACACTTCCTTACCATAAAGAAAGGCAACAAGCAACCCATAACCCAGAGGTCGATGGATCGAAACCATTCTCTGCTATGACTTTTAGATTCCTTTGCGTTGCGTAACAGAAAGCCATATGCTCTCAGAGACCTCACCTGCACTTGAGGACTTGAAAAACTGCAGCAGCAAGTTCGTTTTCTAAGCAATCGTAAAAGGCTTCTCACGCTGACTGAAGGAATATTTATCCATCCATCCATCTATCTATCTATCCCTATCTATCTGTATTTCTGTCTTTCAACATTTGTGAATGTCAATGTAGCCTGCAAACTCGTGCCTTTGCGAAAGGCTAGGACGAGGCAAATCACAGCTCTGGGTGAAGCTAGCATTGACAGTCGTTGGTCTCAGCTGACAACAAGTGCACACATCAGCCTGCTTCCTGAACCAGCAGGCTTTTACCGTCCCCTTCGCCACTCTACACTTCCTTACCATAAAGAAAGGCAACAAGCAGAAGGAGGCGCCCAACGTGGGGCTCGAACCCACGACCCTGAGATTAAGAGTCTCATGCTCTACCGACTGAGCTAGCCGGGCCACTGGGGGGGCCGCAGAGCAAGACAACCCGCCGGAGTCTGCAAGGGGAAATGCGGCCACTTGACGGACGCACGGGCGTCCGATACTTTCCGACTTCCGTGCCTGCATTCACCATCCGGAGGCTTCGGCTCAAATCGTCTATTCTGGTCCAAAGAGTTCTTGGGAGGGTTACAGGCTGCAGTTCATGCCGAACTACGAGCGCCTGCTCGACGTGAGCACATCATTGGCACTTTTGCGTGAAGGCCAGGTCCCACAAATGAGCAGAGTGCCGCAGCGGAAGCGTGCTGGGCACATAACCCAGAGGTCGATGGATCGAAACCATTCTCTGCTATGACTTTTAGATTCCTTTGCGTTGCGTAACAGAAAGCCATATGCTCTCAGAGACCTCACCTGCACTTGAGGACTTGAAAAACTGCAGCAGCAAGTTCGTTTTCTAAGCAATCGTAAAAGGCTTCTCACGCTGACTGAAGGAATATTTATCCATCCATCCATCTATCTATCTATCCCTATCTATCTGTATTTCTGTCTTTCAACATTTGTGAATGTCAATGTAGCCTGCAAACTCGTGCCTTTGCGAAAGGCTAGGACGAGGCAAATCACAGCTCTGGGTGAAGCTAGCATTGACAGTCGTTGGTCTCAACTGACAACAAGTGCACACATCAGCCTGCTTCCTGAACCAGCAGGCTTTTACCGTCCCCTTCGCCACTCTACACTTCCTTACCATAAAGAAAGGCAACAAGCAACCCATAACCCAGAGGTCGATGGATCGAAACCATTCTCTGCTATGACTTTTAGATTCCTTTGCGTTGCGTAACAGAAAGCCATATGCTCTCAGAGACCTCACCTGCACTTGAGGACTTGAAAAACTGCAGCAGCAAGTTCGTTTTCTAAGCAATCGTAAAAGGCTTCTCACGCTGACTGAAGGAATATTTATCCATCCATCCATCTATCTATCTATCCCTATCTATCTGTATTTCTGTCTTTCAACATTTGTGAATGTCAATGTAGCCTGCAAACTCGTGCCTTTGCGAAAGGCTAGGACGAGGCAAATCACAGCTCTGGGTGAAGCTAGCATTGACAGTCGTTGGTCTCAACTGACAACAAGTGCACACATCAGCCTGCTTCCTGAACCAGCAGGCTTTTACCGTCCCCTTCACCACTCTACACTTCCTTACCATAAAGAAAGGCAACAAGCAACCCATAACCCAGAGGTCGATGGATCGAAACCATTCTCTGCTATGACTTTTAGATTCCTTTGCGTTGCGTAACAGAAAGCCATATGCTCTCAGAGACCTCACCTGCACTTGAGGACTTGAAAAACTGCAGCAGCAAGTTCGTTTTCTAAGCAATCGTAAAAGGCTTCTCACGCTGACTGAAGGAATATTTATCCATCCATCCATCTATCTATCTATCCCTATCTATCTGTATTTCTGTCTTTCAACATTTGTGATTGTCAATGTAGCCTGCAAACTCGTGCCTTTGCGAAAGGCTAGGACGAGGCAAATCACAGCTCTGGGTGAAGCTAGCATTGACAGTCGTTGGTCTCAACTGACAACAAGTGCACACATCAGCCTGCTTCCTGAACCAGCAGGCTTTTACCGTCCCCTTCGCCACTCTACACTTCCTTACCATAAAGAAAGGCAACAAGCAACCCATAACCCAGAGGTCGATGGATCGAAACCATTCTCTGCTATGACTTTTAGATTCCTTTGCGTTGCGTAACAGAAAGCCATATGCTCTCAGAGACCTCACCTGCACTTGAGGACTTGAAAAACTGCAGCAGCAAGTTCGTTTTCTAAGCAATCGTAAAAGGCTTCTCACGCTGACTGAAGGAATATTTATCCATCCATCCATCTATCTATCTATCCCTATCTATCTGTTTTTCTGTCTTTCAACATTTGTGAATGTCAATGTAGCCTGCAAACTCGTGCCTTTGCGAAAGGCTAGGACGAGGCAAATCACAGCTCTGGGTGAAGCTAGCATTGACAGTCGTTGGTCTCAACTGACAACAAGTGCACACATCAGCCTGCTTCCTGAACCAGCAGGCTTTTACCGTCCCCTTCACCACTCTACACTTCCTTACCATAAAGAAAGGCAACAAGCAACCCATAACCCAGAGGTCGATGGATCGAAACCATTCTCTGCTATGACTTTTAGATTCCTTTGCGTTGCGTAACAGAAAGCCATATGCTCTCAGAGACCTCACCTGCACTTGAGGACTTGAAAAACTGCAGCAGCAAGTTCGTTTTCTAAGCAATCGTAAAAGGCTTCTCACGCTGACTGAAGGAATATTTATCCATCCATCCATCTATCTATCTATCCCTATCTATCTGTATTTCTGTCTTTCAACATTTGTGAATGTCAATGTAGCCTGCAAACTCGTGCCTTTGCGAAAGGCTAGGACGAGGCAAATCACAGCTCTGGGTGAAGCTAGCATTGACAGTCGTTGGTCTCAACTGACAACAAGTGCACACATCAGCCTGCTTCCTGAACCAGCAGGCTTTTACCGTCCCCTTCGCCACTCTACACTTCCTTACCATAAAGAAAGGCAACAAGCAGAAGGAGGCGCCCAACGTGGGGCTCGAACCCACGACCCTGAGATTAAGAGTCTCATGCTCTACCGACTGAGCTAGCCTGGCCACTGGGGGGGCCGCAGAGCAAGACAACCCGCCGGAGTCTGCAAGGGGAAATGCGGCCACTTGACGGACGCACGGGCGTCCGATACTTTCCGACTTCCGTGCCTGCATTCACCATCCGGAGGCTTCGGCTCAAATCGTCTATTCTGGTCCAAAGAGTTCTTGGGAGGGTTACAGGCTGCAGTTCATGCTGAACTACGAGCGCCTGCTCGACGTGAGCACATCATTGGCACTTTTGCGTGAAGGCCAGCTCCCGCAAGTGAGCAGAGTGGCGCAGTGGAAGCGTGCTGGGCCCATAACCCAGAGGTCGATGGATCGAAACCATTCTCTGCTATGACTTTTAGATTCCTTTGCGTTGCGTAACAGAAAGCCATATGCTCTCAGAGACCTCACCTGCACTTGAGGACTTGAAAAACTGCAGCAGCAAGTTCGTTTTCTAAGCAATCGTAAAAGGCTTCTCACGCTGACTGAAGGAATATTTATCCATCCATCCATCTATCTATCTATCCCTATCTATCTGTATTTCTGTCTTTCAACATTTGTGAATGTCAATGTAGCCTGCAAACTCGTGCCTTTGCGAAAGGCTAGGATGAGGCAAATCACAGCTCTGGGTGAAGCTAGCATTGACAGTCGTTGGTCTCAACTGACAACAAGTGCACACATCAGCCTGCTTCCTGAACCAGCAGGCTTTTACCGTCCCCTTCGCCACTCTACACTTCCTTACCATAAAGAAAGGCAACAAGCAGAAGGAGGCGCCCAACGTGGGGCTCGAACCCACGACCCTGAGATTAAGAGTCTCATGCTCTACCGACTGAGCTAGCCGGGCCACTGGGGGGGCCGCAGAGCAAGACAACCCGCCGGAGTCTGCAAGGGGAAATGCGGCCACTTGACGGATGCACGGGCGTCCGATACTTTCCGACTTCCGTGCCTGCATTCACCATCCGGAGGCTTCGGCTCAAATCGTCTATTCTGGTCCAAAGAGTTCTTGGGAGGGTTACAGGCTGCAGTTCATGCCGAACTACGAGCGCCTGCTCGACGTGAGCACATCATTGGCACTTTTGCGTGAAGGCCAGCTCCCACAAGTGAGCAGAGTGGCGCAGCGGAAGCGTGCTGGGCCCATAACCCAGAGGTCGATGGATCGAAACCATTCTCTGCTATGACTTTTAGATTCCTTTGCGTTGCGTAACAGAAAGCCATATGCTCTCAGAGACCTCACCTGCACTTGAGGACTTGAAAAACTGCAGCAGCAAGTTCGTTTTCTAAGCAATCGTAAAAGGCTTCTCACGCTGACTGAAGGAATATTTATCCATCCATCCATCTATCTATCTATCCCTATCTATCTGTATTTCTGTCTTTCAACATTTGTGAATGTCAATGTAGCCTGCAAACTCGTGCCTTTGCGAAAGGCTAGGACGAGGCAAATCACAGCTCTGGGTGAAGCTAGCATTGACAGTCGTTGGTCTCAACTGACAACAAGTGCACACATCAGCCTGCTTCCTGAACCAGCAGGCTTTTACCGTCCCCTTCGCCACTCTACACTTCCTTACCATAAAGAAAGGCAACAAGCAGAAGGAGGCGCCCAACGTGGGGCTCGAACCCACGACCCTGAGATTAAGAGTCTCATGCTCTACCGACTGAGCTAGCCGGGCCACTGGGGGGGCCGCAGAGCAAGACAACCCGCCGGAGTCTGCAAGGGGAAATGCGGCCACTTGACGGACGCACGGGCGTCCGATACTTTCCGACTTCCGTGCCTGCATTCACCATCCGGAGGCTTCGGCTCAAATCGTCTATTCTGGTCCAAAGAGTTCTTGGGAGGGTTACAGGCTGCAGTTCATGCTGAACTACGAGCGCCTGCTCGACGTGAGCACATCATTGGCACTTTTGCGTGAAGGCCAGCTCCCGCAAGTGAGCAGAGTGGCGCAGTGGAAGCGTGCTGGACCCATAACCCAGAGGTCGATGGATCGAAACCATTCTCTGCTATGACTTTTAGATTCCTTTGCGTTGCGTAACAGAAAGCCATATGCTCTCAGAGACCTCACCTGCACTTGAGGACTTGAAAAACTGCAGCAGCAAGTTCGTTTTCTAAGCAATCGTAAAAGGCTTCTCACGCTGACTGAAGGAATATTTATCCATCCATCCATCTATCTATCTATCCCTATCTATCTGTATTTCTGTCTTTCAACATTTGTGAATGTCAATGTAGCCTGCAAACTCGTGCCTTTGCGAAAGGCTAGGACGAGGCAAATCACAGCTCTGGGTGAAGCTAGCATTGACAGTCGTTGGTCTCAACTGACAACAAGTGCACACATCAGCCTGCTTCCTGAACCAGCAGGCTTTTACCGTCCCCTTCGCCACTCTACACTTCCTTACCATAAAGAAAGGCAACAAGCAGAAGGAGGCGCCCAACGTGGGGCTCGAACCCACGACCCTGAGATTAAGAGTCTCATGCTCTACCGACTGAGCTAGCCGGGCCACTGGGGGGGCCGCAGAGCAAGACAACCCGCCGGAGTCTGCAAGGGGAAATGCGGCCACTTGACGGACGCACGGGCGTCCGATACTTTCCGACTTCCGTGCCTGCATTCACCATCCGGAGGCTTCGGCTCAAATCGTCTATTCTGGTCCAAAGAGTTCTTGGGAGGGTTACAGGCTGCAGTTCATGCCGAACTACGAGCGCCTGCTCGACGTGAGCACATCATTGGCACTTTTGCGTGAAGGCCAGCTCCCACAAGTGAGCAGAGTGGCGCAGCGGAAGCGTGCTGGGCCCATAACCCAGAGGTCGATGGATCGAAACCATTCTCTGCTATGACTTTTAGATTCCTTTGCGTTGCGTAACAGAAAGCCATATGCTCTCAGAGACCTCACCTGCACTTGAGGACTTGAAAAACTGCAGCAGCAAGTTCGTTTTCTAAGCAATCGTAAAAGGCTTCTCACGCTGACTGAAGGAATATTTATCCATCCATCCATCTATCTATCTATCCCTATCTATCTGTATTTCTGTCTTTCAACATTTGTGAATGTCAATGTAGCCTGCAAACTCGTGCCTTTGCGAAAGGCTAGGACGAGGCAAATCACAGCTCTGGGTGAAGCTAGCATTGACAGTCGTTGGTCTCAACTGACAACAAGTGCACACATCAGCCTGCTTCCTGAACCAGCAGGCTTTTACCGTCCCCTTCACCACTCTACACTTCCTTACCATAAAGAAAGGCAACAAGCAACCCATAACCCAGAGGTCGATGGATCGAAACCATTCTCTGCTATGACTTTTAGATTCCTTTGCGTTGCGTAACAGAAAGCCATATGCTCTCAGAGACCTCACCTGCACTTGAGGACTTGAAAAACTGCAGCAGCAAGTTCGTTTTCTAAGCAATCGTAAAAGGCTTCTCACGCTGACTGAAGGAATATTTATCCATCCATCCATCTATCTATCTATCCCTATCTATCTGTATTTCTGTCTTTCAACATTTGTGAATGTCAATGTAGCCTGCAAACTCGTGCCTTTGCGAAAGGCTAGGACGAGGCAAATCACAGCTCTGGGTGAAGCTAGCATTGACAGTCGTTGGTCTCAACTGACAACAAGTGCACACATCAGCCTGCTTCCTGAACCAGCAGGCTTTTACCGTCCCCTTCACCACTCTACACTTCCTTACCATAAAGAAAGGCAACAAGCAACCCATAACCCAGAGGTCGATGGATCGAAACCATTCTCTGCTATGACTTTTAGATTCCTTTGCGTTGCGTAACAGAAAGCCATATGCTCTCAGAGACCTCACCTGCACTTGAGGACTTGAAAAACTGCAGCAGCAAGTTCGTTTTCTAAGCAATCGTAAAAGGCTTCTCACGCTGACTGAAGGAATATTTATCCATCCATCCATCTATCTATCTATCCCTATCTATCTGTATTTCTGTCTTTCAACATTTGTGATTGTCAATGTAGCCTGCAAACTCGTGCCTTTGCGAAAGGCTAGGACGAGGCAAATCACAGCTCTGGGTGAAGCTAGCATTGACAGTCGTTGGTCTCAACTGACAACAAGTGCACACATCAGCCTGCTTCCTGAACCAGCAGGCTTTTACCGTCCCCTTCGCCACTCTACACTTCCTTACCATAAAGAAAGGCAACAAGCAACCCATAACCCAGAGGTCGATGGATCGAAACCATTCTCTGCTATGACTTTTAGATTCCTTTGCGTTGCGTAACAGAAAGCCATATGCTCTCAGAGACCTCACCTGCACTTGAGGACTTGAAAAACTGCAGCAGCAAGTTCGTTTTCTAAGCAATCGTAAAAGGCTTCTCACGCTGACTGAAGGAATATTTATCCATCCATCCATCTATCTATCTATCCCTATCTATCTGTTTTTCTGTCTTTCAACATTTGTGAATGTCAATGTAGCCTGCAAACTCGTGCCTTTGCGAAAGGCTAGGACGAGGCAAATCACAGCTCTGGGTGAAGCTAGCATTGACAGTCGTTGGTCTCAACTGACAACAAGTGCACACATCAGCCTGCTTCCTGAACCAGCAGGCTTTTACCGTCCCCTTCACCACTCTACACTTCCTTACCATAAAGAAAGGCAACAAGCAACCCATAACCCAGAGGTCGATGGATCGAAACCATTCTCTGCTATGACTTTTAGATTCCTTTGCGTTGCGTAACAGAAAGCCATATGCTCTCAGAGACCTCACCTGCACTTGAGGACTTGAAAAACTGCAGCAGCAAGTTCGTTTTCTAAGCAATCGTAAAAGGCTTCTCACGCTGACTGAAGGAATATTTATCCATCCATCCATCTATCTATCTATCCCTATCTATCTGTATTTCTGTCTTTCAACATTTGTGAATGTCAATGTAGCCTGCAAACTCGTGCCTTTGCGAAAGGCTAGGACGAGGCAAATCACAGCTCTGGGTGAAGCTAGCATTGACAGTCGTTGGTCTCAACTGACAACAAGTGCACACATCAGCCTGCTTCCTGAACCAGCAGGCTTTTACCGTCCCCTTCGCCACTCTACACTTCCTTACCATAAAGAAAGGCAACAAGCAGAAGGAGGCGCCCAACGTGGGGCTCGAACCCACGACCCTGAGATTAAGAGTCTCATGCTCTACCGACTGAGCTAGCCTGGCCACTGGGGGGGCCGCAGAGCAAGACAACCCGCCGGAGTCTGCAAGGGGAAATGCGGCCACTTGACGGACGCACGGGCGTCCGATACTTTCCGACTTCCGTGCCTGCATTCACCATCCGGAGGCTTCGGCTCAAATCGTCTATTCTGGTCCAAAGAGTTCTTGGGAGGGTTACAGGCTGCAGTTCATGCTGAACTACGAGCGCCTGCTCGACGTGAGCACATCATTGGCACTTTTGCGTGAAGGCCAGCTCCCGCAAGTGAGCAGAGTGGCGCAGTGGAAGCGTGCTGGGCCCATAACCCAGAGGTCGATGGATCGAAACCATTCTCTGCTATGACTTTTAGATTCCTTTGCGTTGCGTAACAGAAAGCCATATGCTCTCAGAGACCTCACCTGCACTTGAGGACTTGAAAAACTGCAGCAGCAAGTTCGTTTTCTAAGCAATCGTAAAAGGCTTCTCACGCTGACTGAAGGAATATTTATCCATCCATCCATCTATCTATCTATCCCTATCTATCTGTATTTCTGTCTTTCAACATTTGTGAATGTCAATGTAGCCTGCAAACTCGTGCCTTTGCGAAAGGCTAGGATGAGGCAAATCACAGCTCTGGGTGAAGCTAGCATTGACAGTCGTTGGTCTCAACTGACAACAAGTGCACACATCAGCCTGCTTCCTGAACCAGCAGGCTTTTACCGTCCCCTTCGCCACTCTACACTTCCTTACCATAAAGAAAGGCAACAAGCAGAAGGAGGCGCCCAACGTGGGGCTCGAACCCACGACCCTGAGATTAAGAGTCTCATGCTCTACCGACTGAGCTAGCCGGGCCACTGGGGGGGCCGCAGAGCAAGACAACCCGCCGGAGTCTGCAAGGGGAAATGCGGCCACTTGACGGATGCACGGGCGTCCGATACTTTCCGACTTCCGTGCCTGCATTCACCATCCGGAGGCTTCGGCTCAAATCGTCTATTCTGGTCCAAAGAGTTCTTGGGAGGGTTACAGGCTGCAGTTCATGCCGAACTACGAGCGCCTGCTCGACGTGAGCACATCATTGGCACTTTTGCGTGAAGGCCAGCTCCCACAAGTGAGCAGAGTGGCGCAGCGGAAGCGTGCTGGGCCCATAACCCAGAGGTCGATGGATCGAAACCATTCTCTGCTATGACTTTTAGATTCCTTTGCGTTGCGTAACAGAAAGCCATATGCTCTCAGAGACCTCACCTGCACTTGAGGACTTGAAAAACTGCAGCAGCAAGTTCGTTTTCTAAGCAATCGTAAAAGGCTTCTCACGCTGACTGAAGGAATATTTATCCATCCATCCATCTATCTATCTATCCCTATCTATCTGTATTTCTGTCTTTCAACATTTGTGAATGTCAATGTAGCCTGCAAACTCGTGCCTTTGCGAAAGGCTAGGACGAGGCAAATCACAGCTCTGGGTGAAGCTAGCATTGACAGTCGTTGGTCTCAACTGACAACAAGTGCACACATCAGCCTGCTTCCTGAACCAGCAGGCTTTTACCGTCCCCTTCGCCACTCTACACTTCCTTACCATAAAGAAAGGCAACAAGCAGAAGGAGGCGCCCAACGTGGGGCTCGAACCCACGACCCTGAGATTAAGAGTCTCATGCTCTACCGACTGAGCTAGCCGGGCCACTGGGGGGGCCGCAGAGCAAGACAACCCGCCGGAGTCTGCAAGGGGAAATGCGGCCACTTGACGGACGCACGGGCGTCCGATACTTTCCGACTTCCGTGCCTGCATTCACCATCCGGAGGCTTCGGCTCAAATCGTCTATTCTGGTCCAAAGAGTTCTTGGGAGGGTTACAGGCTGCAGTTCATGCTGAACTACGAGCGCCTGCTCGACGTGAGCACATCATTGGCACTTTTGCGTGAAGGCCAGCTCCCGCAAGTGAGCAGAGTGGCGCAGTGGAAGCGTGCTGGACCCATAACCCAGAGGTCGATGGATCGAAACCATTCTCTGCTATGACTTTTAGATTCCTTTGCGTTGCGTAACAGAAAGCCATATGCTCTCAGAGACCTCACCTGCACTTGAGGACTTGAAAAACTGCAGCAGCAAGTTCGTTTTCTAAGCAATCGTAAAAGGCTTCTCACGCTGACTGAAGGAATATTTATCCATCCATCCATCTATCTATCTATCCCTATCTATCTGTATTTCTGTCTTTCAACATTTGTGAATGTCAATGTAGCCTGCAAACTCGTGCCTTTGCGAAAGGCTAGGACGAGGCAAATCACAGCTCTGGGTGAAGCTAGCATTGACAGTCGTTGGTCTCAACTGACAACAAGTGCACACATCAGCCTGCTTCCTGAACCAGCAGGCTTTTACCGTCCCCTTCGCCACTCTACACTTCCTTACCATAAAGAAAGGCAACAAGCAGAAGGAGGCGCCCAACGTGGGGCTCGAACCCACGACCCTGAGATTAAGAGTCTCATGCTCTACCGACTGAGCTAGCCGGGCCACTGGGGGGGCCGCAGAGCAAGACAACCCGCCGGAGTCTGCAAGGGGAAATGCGGCCACTTGACGGACGCACGGGCGTCCGATACTTTCCGACTTCCGTGCCTGCATTCACCATCCGGAGGCTTCGGCTCAAATCGTCTATTCTGGTCCAAAGAGTTCTTGGGAGGGTTACAGGCTGCAGTTCATGCCGAACTACGAGCGCCTGCTCGACGTGAGCACATCATTGGCACTTTTGCGTGAAGGCCAGCTCCCACAAGTGAGCAGAGTGGCGCAGCGGAAGCGTGCTGGGCCCATAACCCAGAGGTCGATGGATCGAAACCATTCTCTGCTATGACTTTTAGATTCCTTTGCGTTGCGTAACAGAAAGCCATATGCTCTCAGAGACCTCACCTGCACTTGAGGACTTGAAAAACTGCAGCAGCAAGTTCGTTTTCTAAGCAATCGTAAAAGGCTTCTCACGCTGACTGAAGGAATATTTATCCATCCATCCATCTATCTATCTATCCCTATCTATCTGTATTTCTGTCTTTCAACATTTGTGAATGTCAATGTAGCCTGCAAACTCGTGCCTTTGCGAAAGGCTAGGACGAGGCAAATCACAGCTCTGGGTGAAGCTAGCATTGACAGTCGTTGGTCTCAACTGACAACAAGTGCACACATCAGCCTGCTTCCTGAACCAGCAGGCTTTTACCGTCCCCTTCACCACTCTACACTTCCTTACCATAAAGAAAGGCAACAAGCAACCCATAACCCAGAGGTCGATGGATCGAAACCATTCTCTGCTATGACTTTTAGATTCCTTTGCGTTGCGTAACAGAAAGCCATATGCTCTCAGAGACCTCACCTGCACTTGAGGACTTGAAAAACTGCAGCAGCAAGTTCGTTTTCTAAGCAATCGTAAAAGGCTTCTCACGCTGACTGAAGGAATATTTATCCATCCATCCATCTATCTATCTATCCCTATCTATCTGTATTTCTGTCTTTCAACATTTGTGAATGTCAATGTAGCCTGCAAACTCGTGCCTTTGCGAAAGGCTAGGACGAGGCAAATCACAGCTCTGGGTGAAGCTAGCATTGACAGTCGTTGGTCTCAACTGACAACAAGTGCACACATCAGCCTGCTTCCTGAACCAGCAGGCTTTTACCGTCCCCTTCGCCACTCTACACTTCCTTACCATAAAGAAAGGCAACAAGCAGAAGGAGGCGCCCAACGTGGGGCTCGAACCCACGACCCTGAGATTAAGAGTCTCATGCTCTACCGACTGAGCTAGCCGGGCCACTGGGGGGGCCGCAGAGCAAGACAACCCGCCGGAGTCTGCAAGGGGAAATGCGGCCACTTGACGGACGCACGGGCGTCCGATACTTTCCGACTTCCGTGCCTGCATTCACCATCCGGAGGCTTCGGCTCAAATCGTCTATTCTGGTCCAAAGAGTTCTTGGGAGGGTTACAGGCTGCAGTTCATGCTGAACTACGAGCGCCTGCTCGACGTGAGCACATCATTGGCACTTTTGCGTGAAGGCCAGCTCCCGCAAGTGAGCAGAGTGGCGCAGTGGAAGCGTGCTGGACCCATAACCCAGAGGTCGATGGATCGAAACCATTCTCTGCTATGACTTTTAGATTCCTTTGCGTTGCGTAACAGAAAGCCATATGCTCTCAGAGACCTCACCTGCACTTGAGGACTTGAAAAACTGCAGCAGCAAGTTCGTTTTCTAAGCAATCGTAAAAGGCTTCTCACGCTGACTGAAGGAATATTTATCCATCCATCCATCTATCTATCTATCCCTATCTATCTGTATTTCTGTCTTTCAACATTTGTGAATGTCAATGTAGCCTGCAAACTCGTGCCTTTGCGAAAGGCTAGGACGAGGCAAATCACAGCTCTGGGTGAAGCTAGCATTGACAGTCGTTGGTCTCAACTGACAACAAGTGCACACATCAGCCTGCTTCCTGAACCAGCAGGCTTTTACCGTCCCCTTCGCCACTCTACACTTCCTTACCATAAAGAAAGGCAACAAGCAGAGGAGGCGCCCAACGTGGGGCTCGAACCCACGACCCTGAGATTAAGAGTCTCATGCTCTACCGACTGAGCTAGCCGAGCCACTGCGGGGGCCGCAGCGCAAGACAGCCCGCCGGAGTCTGCAAGAAGAAATGCGGCCACTTGACGGACGCACGGGCGTCCAATACTTTCCGACTTCCGTGCCTGCATTCACCATCCGGAGGCTTCGGCTCAAATCGTCTATTCTGGTCCAAAGACTTCTTGGGAGGGTTACAGGCTGCAGTTCATGCCGAACTACGAGCGCCTGCTCGACGTGAGCACATCATTGACACTTTTGCGTGAAGGCCGGCTCCCGCAAGTGAGCAGAGTGGCGCAGCGGAAGCGTGCTGGGCCCATAACCCAGAGGTCGATGGATCGAAACCATTCTCTGCTATGACTTTTAGATTCCTTTGCGTTGCGTAACAGAAAGCCATATGCTCTCAGAGACCTCACCTGCACTTGAGGACTTGAAAAACTGCAGCAGCCAGTTCGTTTTCTAAGCAATCGTAAAAGGCTTCTCACGCTGACTGAAGGAATATTTATCCATCCATCCATCCATCCATCCATCTATCTATCTATCCCTATCTATCTGTATTTCTGTCTTTCAACATTTGTGAATGTCACTGTAGCCTGCAAACTCGTGCCCTTGCGAAAGGCTAGGACGAGGCAAATCACAGCTCTGGGAGAAGCTAGCATTGACAGTCGTTGGTCTCAACTGACAACAAGTGCACACATCAGCCTGCTTCCTGAACCAGCAGGCTTTTACCGTCCCCTTCGCCACTCTACACTTCCTTACCATAAAGAAAGGCAACAAGCAACCCATAACCCAGAGGTCGATGGATCGAAACCATTCTCTGCTATGACTTTTAGATTCCTTTGCGTTGCGTAACAGAAAGCCATATGCTCTCAGAGACCTCACCTGCACTTGAGGACTTGAAAAACTGCAGCAGCCAGTTCGTTTTCTAAGCAATCGTAAAAGGCTTCTCACGCTGACTGAAGGAATATTTATCCATCCATCCATCCATCTATCTATCTATCCCTATCTATCTGTATTTCTGTCTTTCAACATTTGTGAATGTCACTGTAGCCTGCAAACTCGTGCCCTTGCGAAAGGCTAGGACGAGGCAAATCACAGCTCTGGGAGAAGCTAGCATTGACAGTCGTTGGTCTCAACTGACAACAAGTGCACACATCAGCCTGCTTCCTGAACCAGCAGGCTTTTACCGTCCCCTTCGCCACTCTACACTTCCTTACCATAAAGAAAGGCAACAAGCAGAAGGAGGCGCCCAACGTGGGGCTCGAACCCACGACCCTGAGATTAAGAGTCTCATGCTCTACCGACTGAGCTAGCCGGGCCACTGGGGGGGCCGCAGAGCAAGACAACCCGCCGGAGTCTGCAAGGGGAAATGCGGCCACTTGACGGACGCACGGGCGTCCGATACTTTCCGACTTCCGTGCCTGCATTCACCATCCGGAGGCTTCGGCTCAAATCGTCTATTCTGGTCCAAAGAGTTCTTGGGAGGGTTACAGGCTGCAGTTCATGCCGAACTACGAGCGCCTGCTCGACGTGAGCACATCATTGGCACTTTTGCGTGAAGGCCAGCTCCCACAAGTGAGCAGAGTGGCGCAGCGGAAGCGTGCTGGGCCCATAACCCAGAGGTCGATGGATCGAAACCATTCTCTGCTATGACTTTTAGATTCCTTTGCGTTGCGTAACAGAAAGCCATATGCTCTCAGAGACCTCACCTGCACTTGAGGACTTGAAAAACTGCAGCAGCAAGTTCGTTTTCTAAGCAATCGTAAAAGGCTTCTCACGCTGACTGAAGGAATATTTATCCATCCATCCATCTATCTATCTATCCCTATCTATCTGTATTTCTGTCTTTCAACATTTGTGAATGTCAATGTAGCCTGCAAACTCGTGCCTTTGCGAAAGGCTAGGACGAGGCAAATCACAGCTCTGGGTGAAGCTAGCATTGACAGTCGTTGGTCTCAACTGACAACAAGTGCACACATCAGCCTGCTTCCTGAACCAGCAGGCTTTTACCGTCCCCTTCACCACTCTACACTTCCTTACCATAAAGAAAGGCAACAAGCAACCCATAACCCAGAGGTCGATGGATCGAAACCATTCTCTGCTATGACTTTTAGATTCCTTTGCGTTGCGTAACAGAAAGCCATATGCTCTCAGAGACCTCACCTGCACTTGAGGACTTGAAAAACTGCAGCAGCAAGTTCGTTTTCTAAGCAATCGTAAAAGGCTTCTCACGCTGACTGAAGGAATATTTATCCATCCATCCATCTATCTATCTATCCCTATCTATCTGTATTTCTGTCTTTCAACATTTGTGAATGTCAATGTAGCCTGCAAACTCGTGCCTTTGCGAAAGGCTAGGACGAGGCAAATCACAGCTCTGGGTGAAGCTAGCATTGACAGTCGTTGGTCTCAACTGACAACAAGTGCACACATCAGCCTGCTTCCTGAACCAGCAGGCTTTTACCGTCCCCTTCGCCACTCTACACTTCCTTACCATAAAGAAAGGCAACAAGCAGAAGGAGGCGCCCAACGTGGGGCTCGAACCCACGACCCTGAGATTAAGAGTCTCATGCTCTACCGACTGAGCTAGCCGGGCCACTGGGGGGGCCGCAGAGCAAGACAACCCGCCGGAGTCTGCAAGGGGAAATGCGGCCACTTGACGGACGCACGGGCGTCCGATACTTTCCGACTTCCGTGCCTGCATTCACCATCCGGAGGCTTCGGCTCAAATCGTCTATTCTGGTCCAAAGAGTTCTTGGGAGGGTTACAGGCTGCAGTTCATGCTGAACTACGAGCGCCTGCTCGACGTGAGCACATCATTGGCACTTTTGCGTGAAGGCCAGCTCCCGCAAGTGAGCAGAGTGGCGCAGTGGAAGCGTGCTGGACCCATAACCCAGAGGTCGATGGATCGAAACCATTCTCTGCTATGACTTTTAGATTCCTTTGCGTTGCGTAACAGAAAGCCATATGCTCTCAGAGACCTCACCTGCACTTGAGGACTTGAAAAACTGCAGCAGCAAGTTCGTTTTCTAAGCAATCGTAAAAGGCTTCTCACGCTGACTGAAGGAATATTTATCCATCCATCCATCTATCTATCTATCCCTATCTATCTGTATTTCTGTCTTTCAACATTTGTGAATGTCAATGTAGCCTGCAAACTCGTGCCTTTGCGAAAGGCTAGGACGAGGCAAATCACAGCTCTGGGTGAAGCTAGCATTGACAGTCGTTGGTCTCAACTGACAACAAGTGCACACATCAGCCTGCTTCCTGAACCAGCAGGCTTTTACCGTCCCCTTCGCCACTCTACACTTCCTTACCATAAAGAAAGGCAACAAGCAGAAGGAGGCGCCCAACGTGGGGCTCGAACCCACGACCCTGAGATTAAGAGTCTCATGCTCTACCGACTGAGCTAGCCGGGCCACTGGGGGGGCCGCAGAGCAAGACAACCCGCCGGAGTCTGCAAGGGGAAATGCGGCCACTTGACGGACGCACGGGCGTCCGATACTTTCCGACTTCCGTGCCTGCATTCACCATCCGGAGGCTTCGGCTCAAATCGTCTATTCTGGTCCAAAGAGTTCTTGGGAGGGTTACAGGCTGCAGTTCATGCCGAACTACGAGCGCCTGCTCGACGTGAGCACATCATTGGCACTTTTGCGTGAAGGCCAGCTCCCACAAGTGAGCAGAGTGGCGCAGCGGAAGCGTGCTGGGCCCATAACCCAGAGGTCGATGGATCGAAACCATTCTCTGCTATGACTTTTAGATTCCTTTGCGTTGCGTAACAGAAAGCCATATGCTCTCAGAGACCTCACCTGCACTTGAGGACTTGAAAAACTGCAGCAGCAAGTTCGTTTTCTAAGCAATCGTAAAAGGCTTCTCACGCTGACTGAAGGAATATTTATCCATCCATCCATCTATCTATCTATCCCTATCTATCTGTATTTCTGTCTTTCAACATTTGTGAATGTCAATGTAGCCTGCAAACTCGTGCCTTTGCGAAAGGCTAGGACGAGGCAAATCACAGCTCTGGGTGAAGCTAGCATTGACAGTCGTTGGTCTCAACTGACAACAAGTGCACACATCAGCCTGCTTCCTGAACCAGCAGGCTTTTACCGTCCCCTTCGCCACTCTACACTTCCTTACCATAAAGAAAGGCAACAAGCAGAAGGAGGCGCCCAACGTGGGGCTCGAACCCACGACCCTGAGATTAAGAGTCTCATGCTCTACCGACTGAGCTAGCCGGGCCACTGGGGGGGCCGCAGAGCAAGACAACCCGCCGGAGTCTGCAAGGGGAAATGCGGCCACTTGACGGACGCACGGGCGTCCGATACTTTCCGACTTCCGTGCCTGCATTCACCATCCGGAGGCTTCGGCTCAAATCGTCTATTCTGGTCCAAAGAGTTCTTGGGAGGGTTACAGGCTGCAGTTCATGCTGAACTACGAGCGCCTGCTCGACGTGAGCACATCATTGGCACTTTTGCGTGAAGGCCAGCTCCCGCAAGTGAGCAGAGTGGCGCAGTGGAAGCGTGCTGGACCCATAACCCAGAGGTCGATGGATCGAAACCATTCTCTGCTATGACTTTTAGATTCCTTTGCGTTGCGTAACAGAAAGCCATATGCTCTCAGAGACCTCACCTGCACTTGAGGACTTGAAAAACTGCAGCAGCAAGTTCGTTTTCTAAGCAATCGTAAAAGGCTTCTCACGCTGACTGAAGGAATATTTATCCATCCATCCATCTATCTATCTATCCCTATCTATCTGTATTTCTGTCTTTCAACATTTGTGAATGTCAATGTAGCCTGCAAACTCGTGCCTTTGCGAAAGGCTAGGACGAGGCAAATCACAGCTCTGGGTGAAGCTAGCATTGACAGTCGTTGGTCTCAACTGACAACAAGTGCACACATCAGCCTGCTTCCTGAACCAGCAGGCTTTTACCGTCCCCTTCGCCACTCTACACTTCCTTACCATAAAGAAAGGCAACAAGCAGAAGGAGGCGCCCAACGTGGGGCTCGAACCCACGACCCTGAGATTAAGAGTCTCATGCTCTACCGACTGAGCTAGCCGGGCCACTGGGAGGGCCGCAGGGCAAGACAGCCCGCCGGAGTCTGCAAGGGGAAATACGGACGCACGGGCGTCCGATACTTTCCGACTTCCGTGCCTGCATTCACCATCCGGAGGCTTCGGCTCAAATCATCTATTCTGGTCCAAAGAGTTCTTGGGAGGGTTACAGGCTGCAGTTCATGCTGAACTACGAGCGCCTGCTCGACGTGAGCACATCATTGGCACTTTTGCGTGAAGGCCAGCTCCCGCAAGTGAGCAGAGTGGCGCAGCGGAAGCGTGCTGGGCCCATAACCCAGAGGTCGATGGATCGAAACCATTCTCTGCTATGACTTTTAGATTCCTTTGCGTTGCGTAACAGAAAGCCATATGCTCTCAGAGACCTCACCTGCACTTGAGGACTTGAAAAACTGCAGCAGCAAGTTCGTTTTCTAAGCAATCGTAAAAGGCTTCTCACGCTGACTGAAGGAATATTTATCCATCCATCCATCTATCTATCTATCCCTATCTATCTGTATTTCTGTCTTTCAACATTTGTGAATGTCAATGTAGCCTGCAAACTCGTGCCTTTGCGAAAGGCTAGGACGAGGCAAATCACAGCTCTGGGTGAAGCTAGCATTGACAGTCGTTGGTCTCAACTGACAACAAGTGCACACATCAGCCTGCTTCCTGAACCAGCAGGCTTTTACCGTCCCCTTCGCCACTCTACACTTCCTTACCATAAAGAAAGGCAACAAGCAGAAGGAGGCGCCCAACGTGGGGCTCGAACCCACGACCCTGAGATTAAGAGTCTCATGCTCTACCGACTGAGCTAGCCGGGCCACTGGGGGGGCCGCAGAGCAAGACAACCCGCCGGAGTCTGCAAGGGGAAATGCGGCCACTTGACGGACGCACGGGCGTCCGATACTTTCCGACTTCCGTGCCTGCATTCACCATCCGGAGGCTTCGGCTCAAATCGTCTATTCTGGTCCAAAGAGTTCTTGGGAGGGTTACAGGCTGCAGTTCATGCTGAACTACGAGCGCCTGCTCGACGTGAGCACATCATTGGCACTTTTGCGTGAAGGCCAGCTCCCGCAAGTGAGCAGAGTGGCGCAGTGGAAGCGTGCTGGACCCATAACCCAGAGGTCGATGGATCGAAACCATTCTCTGCTATGACTTTTAGATTCCTTTGCGTTGCGTAACAGAAAGCCATATGCTCTCAGAGACCTCACCTGCACTTGAGGACTTGAAAAACTGCAGCAGCAAGTTCGTTTTCTAAGCAATCGTAAAAGGCTTCTCACGCTGACTGAAGGAATATTTATCCATCCATCCATCTATCTATCTATCCCTATCTATCTGTATTTCTGTCTTTCAACATTTGTGAATGTCAATGTAGCCTGCAAACTCGTGCCTTTGCGAAAGGCTAGGACGAGGCAAATCACAGCTCTGGGTGAAGCTAGCATTGACAGTCGTTGGTCTCAACTGACAACAAGTGCACACATCAGCCTGCTTCCTGAACCAGCAGGCTTTTACCGTCCCCTTCGCCACTCTACACTTCCTTACCATAAAGAAAGGCAACAAGCAGAAGGAGGCGCCCAACGTGGGGCTCGAACCCACGACCCTGAGATTAAGAGTCTCATGCTCTACCGACTGAGCTAGCCGGGCCACTGGGGGGGCCGCAGAGCAAGACAACCCGCCGGAGTCTGCAAGGGGAAATGCGGCCACTTGACGGACGCACGGGCGTCCGATACTTTCCGACTTCCGTGCCTGCATTCACCATCCGGAGGCTTCGGCTCAAATCGTCTATTCTGGTCCAAAGAGTTCTTGGGAGGGTTACAGGCTGCAGTTCATGCCGAACTACGAGCGCCTGCTCGACGTGAGCACATCATTGGCACTTTTGCGTGAAGGCCAGCTCCCACAAGTGAGCAGAGTGGCGCAGCGGAAGCGTGCTGGGCCCATAACCCAGAGGTCGATGGATCGAAACCATTCTCTGCTATGACTTTTAGATTCCTTTGCGTTGCGTAACAGAAAGCCATATGCTCTCAGAGACCTCACCTGCACTTGAGGACTTGAAAAACTGCAGCAGCAAGTTCGTTTTCTAAGCAATCGTAAAAGGCTTCTCACGCTGACTGAAGGAATATTTATCCATCCATCCATCTATCTATCTATCCCTATCTATCTGTATTTCTGTCTTTCAACATTTGTGAATGTCAATGTAGCCTGCAAACTCGTGCCTTTGCGAAAGGCTAGGACGAGGCAAATCACAGCTCTGGGTGAAGCTAGCATTGACAGTCGTTGGTCTCAACTGACAACAAGTGCACACATCAGCCTGCTTCCTGAACCAGCAGGCTTTTACCGTCCCCTTCACCACTCTACACTTCCTTACCATAAAGAAAGGCAACAAGCAACCCATAACCCAGAGGTCGATGGATCGAAACCATTCTCTGCTATGACTTTTAGATTCCTTTGCGTTGCGTAACAGAAAGCCATATGCTCTCAGAGACCTCACCTGCACTTGAGGACTTGAAAAACTGCAGCAGCAAGTTCGTTTTCTAAGCAATCGTAAAAGGCTTCTCACGCTGACTGAAGGAATATTTATCCATCCATCCATCTATCTATCTATCCCTATCTATCTGTATTTCTGTCTTTCAACATTTGTGAATGTCAATGTAGCCTGCAAACTCGTGCCTTTGCGAAAGGCTAGGACGAGGCAAATCACAGCTCTGGGTGAAGCTAGCATTGACAGTCGTTGGTCTCAACTGACAACAAGTGCACACATCAGCCTGCTTCCTGAACCAGCAGGCTTTTACCGTCCCCTTCGCCACTCTACACTTCCTTACCATAAAGAAAGGCAACAAGCAGAAGGAGGCGCCCAACGTGGGGCTCGAACCCACGACCCTGAGATTAAGAGTCTCATGCTCTACCGACTGAGCTAGCCGGGCCACTGGGGGGGCCGCAGAGCAAGACAACCCGCCGGAGTCTGCAAGGGGAAATGCGGCCACTTGACGGACGCACGGGCGTCCGATACTTTCCGACTTCCGTGCCTGCATTCACCATCCGGAGGCTTCGGCTCAAATCGTCTATTCTGGTCCAAAGAGTTCTTGGGAGGGTTACAGGCTGCAGTTCATGCTGAACTACGAGCGCCTGCTCGACGTGAGCACATCATTGGCACTTTTGCGTGAAGGCCAGCTCCCGCAAGTGAGCAGAGTGGCGCAGTGGAAGCGTGCTGGACCCATAACCCAGAGGTCGATGGATCGAAACCATTCTCTGCTATGACTTTTAGATTCCTTTGCGTTGCGTAACAGAAAGCCATATGCTCTCAGAGACCTCACCTGCACTTGAGGACTTGAAAAACTGCAGCAGCAAGTTCGTTTTCTAAGCAATCGTAAAAGGCTTCTCACGCTGACTGAAGGAATATTTATCCATCCATCCATCTATCTATCTATCCCTATCTATCTGTATTTCTGTCTTTCAACATTTGTGAATGTCAATGTAGCCTGCAAACTCGTGCCTTTGCGAAAGGCTAGGACGAGGCAAATCACAGCTCTGGGTGAAGCTAGCATTGACAGTCGTTGGTCTCAACTGACAACAAGTGCACACATCAGCCTGCTTCCTGAACCAGCAGGCTTTTACCGTCCCCTTCGCCACTCTACACTTCCTTACCATAAAGAAAGGCAACAAGCAGAAGGAGGCGCCCAACGTGGGGCTCGAACCCACGACCCTGAGATTAAGAGTCTCATGCTCTACCGACTGAGCTAGCCGGGCCACTGGGAGGGCCGCAGGGCAAGACAGCCCGCCGGAGTCTGCAAGGGGAAATACGGACGCACGGGCGTCCGATACTTTCCGACTTCCGTGCCTGCATTCACCATCCGGAGGCTTCGGCTCAAATCATCTATTCTGGTCCAAAGAGTTCTTGGGAGGGTTACAGGCTGCAGTTCATGCTGAACTACGAGCGCCTGCTCGACGTGAGCACATCATTGGCACTTTTGCGTGAAGGCCAGCTCCCGCAAGTGAGCAGAGTGGCGCAGTGGAAGCGTGCTGGGCCCATAACCCAGAGGTCGATGGATCGAAACCATTCTCTGCTATGACTTTTAGATTCCTTTGCGTTGCGTAACAGAAAGCCATATGCTCTCAGAGACCTCACCTGCACTTGAGGACTTGAAAAACTGCAGCAGCAAGTTCGTTTTCTAAGCAATCGTAAAAGGCTTCTCACGCTGACTGAAGGAATATTTATCCATCCATCCATCTATCTATCTATCCCTATCTATCTGTATTTCTGTCTTTCAACATTTGTGAATGTCAATGTAGCCTGCAAACTCGTGCCTTTGCGAAAGGCTAGGACGAGGCAAATCACAGCTCTGGGTGAAGCTAGCATTGACAGTCGTTGGTCTCAACTGACAACAAGTGCACACATCAGCCTGCTTCCTGAACCAGCAGGCTTTTACCGTCCCCTTCGCCACTCTACACTTCCTTACCATAAAGAAAGGCAACAAGCAGAAGGAGGCGCCCAACGTGGGGCTCGAACCCACGACCCTGAGATTAAGAGTCTCATGCTCTACCGACTGAGCTAGCCGGGCCACTGGGAGGGCCGCAGGGCAAGACAGCCCGCCGGAGTCTGCAAGGGGAAATACGGACGCACGGGCGTCCGATACTTTCCGACTTCCGTGCCTGCATTCACCATCCGGAGGCTTCGGCTCAAATCGTCTATTCTGGTCCAAAGAGTTCTTGGGAGGGTTACAGGCTGCAGTTCATGCTGAACTACGAGCGCCTGCTCGACGTGAGCACATCATTGGCACTTTTGCGTGAAGGCCAGCTCCCGCAAGTGAGCAGAGTGGCGCAGTGGAAGCGTGCTGGGCCCATAACCCAGAGGTCGATGGATCGAAACCATTCTCTGCTATGACTTTTAGATTCCTTTGCGTTGCGTAACAGAAAGCCATATGCTCTCAGAGACCTCACCTGCACTTGAGGACTTGAAAAACTGCAGCAGCAAGTTCGTTTTCTAAGCAATCGTAAAAGGCTTCTCACGCTGACTGAAGGAATATTTATCCATCCATCCATCTATCTATCTATCCCTATCTATCTGTATTTCTGTCTTTCAACATTTGTGAATGTCAATGTAGCCTGCAAACTCGTGCCTTTGCGAAAGGCTAGGACGAGGCAAATCACAGCTCTGGGTGAAGCTAGCATTGACAGTCGTTGGTCTCAACTGACAACAAGTGCACACATCAGCCTGCTTCCTGAACCAGCAGGCTTTTACCGTCCCCTTCACCACTCTACACTTCCTTACCATAAAGAAAGGCAACAAGCAACCCATAACCCAGAGGTCGATGGATCGAAACCATTCTCTGCTATGACTTTTAGATTCCTTTGCGTTGCGTAACAGAAAGCCATATGCTCTCAGAGACCTCACCTGCACTTGAGGACTTGAAAAACTGCAGCAGCAAGTTCGTTTTCTAAGCAATCGTAAAAGGCTTCTCACGCTGACTGAAGGAATATTTATCCATCCATCCATCTATCTATCTATCCCTATCTATCTGTATTTCTGTCTTTCAACATTTGTGAATGTCAATGTAGCCTGCAAACTCGTGCCTTTGCGAAAGGCTAGGACGAGGCAAATCACAGCTCTGGGTGAAGCTAGCATTGACAGTCGTTGGTCTCAACTGACAACAAGTGCACACATCAGCCTGCTTCCTGAACCAGCAGGCTTTTACCGTCCCCTTCGCCACTCTACACTTCCTTACCATAAAGAAAGGCAACAAGCAGAAGGAGGCGCCCAACGTGGGGCTCGAACCCACGACCCTGAGATTAAGAGTCTCATGCTCTACCGACTGAGCTAGCCGGGCCACTGGGGGGGCCGCAGAGCAAGACAACCCGCCGGAGTCTGCAAGGGGAAATGCGGCCACTTGACGGACGCACGGGCGTCCGATACTTTCCGACTTCCGTGCCTGCATTCACCATCCGGAGGCTTCGGCTCAAATCGTCTATTCTGGTCCAAAGAGTTCTTGGGAGGGTTACAGGCTGCAGTTCATGCTGAACTACGAGCGCCTGCTCGACGTGAGCACATCATTGGCACTTTTGCGTGAAGGCCAGCTCCCGCAAGTGAGCAGAGTGGCGCAGTGGAAGCGTGCTGGACCCATAACCCAGAGGTCGATGGATCGAAACCATTCTCTGCTATGACTTTTAGATTCCTTTGCGTTGCGTAACAGAAAGCCATATGCTCTCAGAGACCTCACCTGCACTTGAGGACTTGAAAAACTGCAGCAGCAAGTTCGTTTTCTAAGCAATCGTAAAAGGCTTCTCACGCTGACTGAAGGAATATTTATCCATCCATCCATCTATCTATCTATCCCTATCTATCTGTATTTCTGTCTTTCAACATTTGTGAATGTCAATGTAGCCTGCAAACTCGTGCCTTTGCGAAAGGCTAGGACGAGGCAAATCACAGCTCTGGGTGAAGCTAGCATTGACAGTCGTTGGTCTCAACTGACAACAAGTGCACACATCAGCCTGCTTCCTGAACCAGCAGGCTTTTACCGTCCCCTTCGCCACTCTACACTTCCTTACCATAAAGAAAGGCAACAAGCAGAAGGAGGCGCCCAACGTGGGGCTCGAACCCACGACCCTGAGATTAAGAGTCTCATGCTCTACCGACTGAGCTAGCCGGGCCACTGGGAGGGCCGCAGGGCAAGACAGCCCGCCGGAGTCTGCAAGGGGAAATACGGACGCACGGGCGTCCGATACTTTCCGACTTCCGTGCCTGCATTCACCATCCGGAGGCTTCGGCTCAAATCATCTATTCTGGTCCAAAGAGTTCTTGGGAGGGTTACAGGCTGCAGTTCATGCTGAACTACGAGCGCCTGCTCGACGTGAGCACATCATTGGCACTTTTGCGTGAAGGCCAGCTCCCGCAAGTGAGCAGAGTGGCGCAGTGGAAGCGTGCTGGGCCCATAACCCAGAGGTCGATGGATCGAAACCATTCTCTGCTATGACTTTTAGATTCCTTTGCGTTGCGTAACAGAAAGCCATATGCTCTCAGAGACCTCACCTGCACTTGAGGACTTGAAAAACTGCAGCAGCAAGTTCGTTTTCTAAGCAATCGTAAAAGGCTTCTCACGCTGACTGAAGGAATATTTATCCATCCATCCATCTATCTATCTATCCCTATCTATCTGTATTTCTGTCTTTCAACATTTGTGAATGTCAATGTAGCCTGCAAACTCGTGCCTTTGCGAAAGGCTAGGACGAGGCAAATCACAGCTCTGGGTGAAGCTAGCATTGACAGTCGTTGGTCTCAACTGACAACAAGTGCACACATCAGCCTGCTTCCTGAACCAGCAGGCTTTTACCGTCCCCTTCGCCACTCTACACTTCCTTACCATAAAGAAAGGCAACAAGCAGAAGGAGGCGCCCAACGTGGGGCTCGAACCCACGACCCTGAGATTAAGAGTCTCATGCTCTACCGACTGAGCTAGCCGGGCCACTGGGAGGGCCGCAGGGCAAGACAGCCCGCCGGAGTCTGCAAGGGGAAATACGGACGCACGGGCGTCCGATACTTTCCGACTTCCGTGCCTGCATTCACCATCCGGAGGCTTCGGCTCAAATCGTCTATTCTGGTCCAAAGAGTTCTTGGGAGGGTTACAGGCTGCAGTTCATGCTGAACTACGAGCGCCTGCTCGACGTGAGCACATCATTGGCACTTTTGCGTGAAGGCCAGCTCCCGCAAGTGAGCAGAGTGGCGCAGTGGAAGCGTGCTGGGCCCATAACCCAGAGGTCGATGGATCGAAACCATTCTCTGCTATGACTTTTAGATTCCTTTGCGTTGCGTAACAGAAAGCCATATGCTCTCAGAGACCTCACCTGCACTTGAGGACTTGAAAAACTGCAGCAGCAAGTTCGTTTTCTAAGCAATCGTAAAAGGCTTCTCACGCTGACTGAAGGAATATTTATCCATCCATCCATCCATCCATCTATCCCTATCTATCTGTATTTCTGTCTTTCAACATTTGTGAATGTCAATGTAGCCTGCAAACTCGTGCCTTTGCGAAAGGCTAGGACGAGGCAAATCACAGCTCTGGGAGAAGCTAGCATTGACAGTCGTTGGTCTCAACTGACAACATTAAATTGCTCACTGCATTAGAAAGCAAGGCAGTGCCACTCACATCAACAATAAAGCATCTTAATGATTCAGAAGACACATCCTTACATATATTTTTATCAAATGTATATTAATTTATATTCTTCCTATAGCCTACATATCATATGTTTTCCTATTACCAAAATGACTTGAATTAATTTCTTAATTTTGTTCTTTTCATTAGGGAGGAATCAATGGGCGCTTCTCGTAATAGCAAAATATGGCCCATTGTGTACCGCTTGCCAGAGTTTCCTGTGGTTCTCAAATAGAAAATTGATGAAAAGTCTGAGGATCTCATTGCTGTTTTGGGAAGTCACAGATCATTCAGGTCCTCTTTGACAACATGATTAAATACACTTAGTATGTATAACAATACAATTAAGTATGAACTTGAATCTTATTGGATGGTTTACTGTATAGACATACTACAGCACATATTAATATTAATAGTAATTTTAATTATGTGAAAATCAGTGAGTTTTAAACCTTGTAATAAGGACATGGTTGTTTTACTAAATTATGCATATGTTTCTCTATAATAAGTGTGTTTATTACTTTCGTATGATGGGGTTACTCCAGTAAAACAGCATAAATGGTTAATGTCATGTAAATGTTATAATTCCCTGCATTAGGGTGTCTACTAAGAAAAATATTAGAAAATATATTATGCTAAAAGGTAAGTTGTTGGATTTCATCCATAGTATTTGTCTTGTTTTTCTTTCACTTTGTTTCAGGTATCCTTCCAACAAACAAAACACAGCTGATTGCAGTGCTTTAATAAGAAGATGCCCATTTCTTGGAGACCGCACAGGAAATGGCTATGTAAGTAACAATGTGTCATCAGTTCTGAATTAGAAATGGAGACCTCTGCACATATTTCAAAAAGCAATTGTGATCCCCACCTCCCCTTTCAGGAATCCTGGCAACTATACTACGAAACAAATTAAAAAAAGAAAGAAAACCGTTAGTTCATGAGACAGAAGTCCTGACAATGAGCGAAAGGTTTGGGAAGAAAGTAGAAGGAAGCAAAATAAATAATTATGAAGATACTTGAATTAGGAAGACAAAACAACCAAAGGTTTGTAACCCATATCAATGAGTAAAAAGCTGATGAACAATTTTATTTAAATTTAAATTCACAGTTGGTGATAAAATGTTCCAGTGGACATTTATTGTCTATCAGTGCAGCTCACTACAGATGAAAGAATGCAAAAGGAAAGAGACGGGCAAGAATCTCCTTGATCTGTATGATGCAGCAAGACAAAGTGAAGTGGATGAAACACACAGAGGTACATCCAAACAAGTAGCATATTCTGCTGCACAATCTTATATTTCTTTATATTAATAAAGCTAGCTAAGTACACAACTTTTGCAGCCTTTTTGCAAGTTAATAATTTACATTTAGTTCCAGCACTCTGATTGGCTGATATGGTTGGCAAGCCATCATGTAATCTTTCCAAAAATGATGGCTTTTATATAAATGTTTATTTGTGCATATTTATTTTATTTGTCTTAAACTAACAGCTGCTACATTGCTTCTTCCCCATCTGTTGAAAGAGGAGACAGAACTCCTTTATGTGATAACAAGGTAAACATGTTTTTTTTATTTATGACTATTATTATTATTATTATTATTATTATTATTATTATTATTATTATTATTATCATAATCTTATTAGTGAGAATATGCACGCATTTTTATTTTCAAATCATAGTTCCTCAAATAAGGTTTGAGTCAGAATATAGAGCTAGCCATTATTTAATCTGCCTGAGACACACTGAATACCCAAACGTGATAAAAGCTGGAGTGACTGGAAACTGCACTGAAAATGTGTACCTGTAGGTAAAAGTTATTGTGAATATGAAAATATGAAAAAGTTTCCACACAGATTCATTTTGTTTTTTAAACACAGATCAAGTAATTTTGTATGTTTTACTGAAGGATCCTATAGCTACAACACCAGTCATTAAAATCCCTTCCAGCTGGATGCAGAAATGTGTCTCATAATGGATGGACAACATTTGCTTGTTGAGGAACCCGAGGACCTCCCCCAAGGATTCGGTTACCTTTTTGCCTCCTATTTTGTTTACAATATAAAATATCCACAAAGAGTAAAAAATACCCTCCTATTCATTGTGAAATTCATTCTAGGCATTCAGAAAGGTCAGAAATCTCCACCTAGTATAGTATATTTAATACACTTTCTTTTGGCATAGATTGGCAAGGTGTTAGATGTGTACCAGACGTGTTTATGTACCATATTTATTGTCTATATACTTAAGTATTATACACAGAAAAAATATAATTCATCAAATGTTTGTTACCAGCATCAAAATGTTTTTAATACTATGCATGGATTGTTGTTTTTTAAATACTACCAGCATCAAACATTGTTTTACTTGTTGCATATGTTTTTTTAAAGGCTGCATTAAAATGGTTTTAATTGAATGCATACATTTTTTTAAAAATACTACCAGCATTAAACATCGTTTTACTTGTTGCATATGTGTATTGTTTTTTTAAAGGCTACCAGCATCAAACATTGTTTTACTAGTTGCATGTATTTATAGTTTTTTAAAGGCTACCAGCATCAAAATGGTTTTACTTTAATGTATTTATTGTTGTTTATTCAAATACTACCAGCATCAAACATAGTTTTACTTGTTGCATATGTTTTTATAAAGGCTGCATTAAAATGGTTTTAATTGAATTTATTCATTGTTGTTTTTTAAAATACTACCAGCATCAAACATTGTTTTACTTGTTGCATGTATTTATCGTTTTTTAAAGGCTACCAGCATCAAAATGGTTTTAATTGCATGCATGGATTTTTTTTTTTAAATACTACCAGCATTAAACATCGTTTAACTTGTTGCATATATGTATTGTTTTTTTTTAAAGGCTACCAGCATCAAACATTGTTTTACTTGCCTGTATTTATTTGTAAATGCAATTTTATGATTATAATAGAGTTATGTACAATACTACACTATTTTGATCTATTTGAAATAAAAATATATATTTTAAATAATGTTTTACTGATGTTGATTTAACTAAATGTAAAGGCTAATTAGAATTATAAGTTGTGTTTTAAACTACCGACAACGGGCTTCTAAAAATCTGTGATATTAATTAATAATTGAAAAGCCAATAATTTGAATAATTTGGTATAACTATGCATCTGTATTGTTAGAGAAGGAGAAGCCCCAATATTGTTTTGCTGACTGCACTTTTCTCAGCACATTTCAATACACTGCACACAAAGTTCTCCAAATAAAAGCTATCATTATATGTGTGAGATATATTGATCAAGAAAAAACCCAGCTGTGAGTAAATTTATGTGAATGTTTATAAGAAAACAAAAAAGTTCCAAATAGAACCATAAGGTTCTTTAAGGATCCTTGTTTGCAAAAAGGTTCTAATAAGAACCTTTAAGGGTTCCTCCACAGTATCAACCCCAAGAACCCTAAAAGGTTCTTATTAGAACCTTTACTTCTTAGAGCAGGGGTAGTCAATAATTTTTGTGTCAGGGTCCAAATTTCTTGGTTAAGGTATAGTCAAGGTCCAGACATGGGGTGGGGGGGGGATGTCACAACTTCAAATTACCCTTTCCAACACACACAATTCTGTGAATTAGTAATATACCCCATCGCTTATATTTAGTGCATTCAACAAACTACACAAATAAAATGTTTAAATACTTGTATATATTAGTATTAAAACGGTTTCAGACCACTTACATTTAAATTTGTTAAAGATTATTGTAGTCATATAGATAAACATACACTTTCAAGCTGTTTGTGTCTTATTAAATTCAAGTTTTTTACCAATCCCCTTTGTCCCACTGTGCACTGCACAAAATTAGTGTTGAAAAATGAGGGCAGGGTGTATTGAGTAATTCAGAGTGGGGGGTCTGGGGGTGCTCCCCCATAAGATTTTGACAACTGGAGACCTGAAATGCATGATTGAGTCTTTTCGAAGTCAAAAAACTAAACTCAAAATCTCCATGAAATCAGGCAGATTTGGACTCAAACATGTCTTTGCTTCACAACCACATATCACCAGCGAAAAACACACTATATATGCAAACTAGACATGGGGCCAGATTAAATCACAACTTTGGCTCACCCGCTATTAGAAAACTACACAACTATCCATATTAGCGGTTACATTTATGATTAGAAGAAAGTGGCATCTTACTAAAAATGAAGCCGCAACTGAGTACAGTTGTGTAGTTTTCTATTAGCAGGTGGGTCAAAGTTTTGATTTAATCTGGCCCATGGTTTCTGTTGCTTCTCAATCACAGATCTGTTTTGGTGGGTCTCTGTAATTGAAATGGGTGAGGATGCACAATTCTCGATGTGTCACTGCTGGAAATACGCGTCTGCATTGGAAATCAGCTTCCACTGCTGACGTAGGAGTTTCTAGGTAAACACAAGCTATGGCACCGGGGGTCATGTGTGTGCACTTTCATATTTTAGAGGCGAGGTTGACATCTGTCCACACGACAAACAATGCACATTTTAGCTGCTTATTTTTAGAAATCAGGAAAACCGAATACCTGTTATTGTTTTGTGTTTTTGATGAGTACAATGTGCCGCTCAACCGGGAATCTGCGAGCAATCAACTCGCTACTAACTGAACACTGGCTCTATATAGGACAGCCCATATTAATACATCACATCATATTGGCTAATAACCAGGAATTGCTGCGACTAGGTTCCACACTATAACAAGCACTGAGTGCAACAAACCTCCGTATCATTACATTAATATATATATATACAGTATATATATATATATATATATATATATAGATAGATAAAAAGTTAATTAAAATTATTCTCACGGTCCAGTCAAAAGCGTCTGGCGGTCTGGATTTGGCCCGCGGGCCGCCTATTGACGACCTGTGTCTTAGAGTGTACGGGGACCTTATTATAAAGTGTGACTGATTTTATTTTGTAAACGTGTACAGCCATAATACAATTATATATTTTAGTCAAAATTATAACAGATTCTATGTACTAATTAAATATTTTTATGAAAATATTATAATAAGCAAGACTTATCTTTTACATACAATCTAAAGCAAAATGTAAAAGAGCACCTTTCAAAATTGAAACTTTACTGTCTTCTATCTATATTTGTTTAAATCTTTAAATAAATTGCTTGCTAATCTATTAATCATTTTACCTACTTTTAGAAATCCAAACTATCAGTATATTACAATATAATTTAGATTTAGACTTCTGTGATCTAATGCAATATAGGTGCACAGCAGAACTTGCTGAAAACAAGTCCAACTGTGAACAAATAATAAAAAGAGTTTTCTTATCAATTGTATAACAATCTAATTTAATTTGACCAATTAAAAAAAAGTTGTACAGTGTATAGGTCATATGATTTAATCATTTAGCAGGGGGTAAATAATCAGCAAAGTTAAGGTTTAGTCAGTGATCACTATAATGAATACATAATCATTAATCAGTGTTTCTGTCATCTGTGTCAGACTGACTGTATTCAATTTAATCAATTACATCAGAATCGAGGGATAATTCCTCTGGAGTATCTTCACAATTTAAAAAATCCACATATTGACGAAGTGATGGCATTTTCCAGTTTTACACCCAGCGTGTATGGAGGATAATCCATACCAAATTTAAAAATAAATACACAGAGTAAAGAATAAATAAATAAATAAATAAATAGACACTTATTTATAAATGTACTTTTCCTTGTTGGCTACTTTTTCAGTTTGCCTGTAATCGATGTATATGTAATACTGTTGTCCTATAAGCCCATAAATTCAGAAAGGGATATACAAAATAAGTAACCATTACTTATTTAATGAAAAACAGGCAAACTGAAATAAGGAATAAGTAACCATTACTTATTTCTTGAATAAAATTTAAACGGAAAGAAATACATGTTTTATTTTATACATGAAACTGAAAAAGTAACCTACAAAGAAATGTAAAAATAAGTAATAAAATAGATAACTGGGAAACAGAAAACATAAGAAACCATTACTTTTTTTTTTTTTTTTTTTTCAAAAATAAGAAATAAGGATGAGCCCATTACTTATTTTTTGGGAAACCGTTGTTCAGAAATAAAAAATAAGAAATCATTACTTATTAAGGAATCAATCTCTCCTACTGCTTCTATGGCAATAGAAACATTTAGAGCAGAATTAAAATTAAAGAATTAAAAATAAAATCATGGAAGATGCCATAAAGGACCTTAGGAGACAATAAATAAATAATAATTATTATAATAATTATTATTAATAATAATAATAATAATAATAATAAATAAAGAAACTCTGCAGCTGCAATTTAATGAGTCTGAAAATCTTCAGTAAAATTTATTGCTCCACTAGACATATATCTGAATTTAATAATCCAAATAGATAATTTAAAATGGAATTGTATAATTATATATGTATATATAAAATTATTCAAATTATGTCATGAAAAGCCTTTTTAAGCTGATGTTCTTTTTATGCTTATAGAATATGAGAATATAAAACATTTTTTTAGATTACATTAAAATAACCTTTTAGAGAGTCTTATTATTGTTTGGGAAAAACATTAGAAAAATGTACATGCAAAATTGAACATATAGCTAAAGAATTATGGCTCAATACATACATGCATACATAAATATTGAATAAATGAAAATAAATACTGAAATTGATTCATATATTTATTAATGTATTTAAACATATAGGGCTTGATATTCAAACATCCCACAATTTCCATGCAAAATGAGTGCCGCGCAAGAAAATAGGAGAGCTATTCAATGGTGCAGATCTTTGCGCAACATTGGAAAATAGCATTGTTTTCCTGTGTCCCGCAAGCCTGTTTGTGCCTCGCAAACCCGCTTGCTCCACTCCACAGTGTACTATTATCCCCACTGTTTGAATACAGTTTTACTCAGTTATTGGATGTGTGCTAATATCGCACAGAAATGGGTATATTCAGTCAAATTAAGGCTTTCACGCAATTCACGCAAGTCAATTGTGCTATGCACATGTATAATGTCAGCCCGGAACATTTGCATCTCATTTTTCCAATTACAGAGTCATTACCATATGTTAATAAGCCACAGCATTAAAGGAGCAGGACTCTACAGGTGGATGAATGACGGCAGTGTGCTGGACAGAGGCGAGTGCCATGTTTCACATTCTGTTATTTGTACACATATACACACACACATCTAATCAGAATTCACATCTGGCATCAGCTCACACTGTGCAGTGCACTTGGAACTGGACACATCCTGAATGCAGACCTCCTCGGTAATATAGTGGTGCACACCTCTATGCCATTGTCCTGACAGGGCATACACATAGTATTGCACTACAAACACAATATTGTGGACATAGTAGTAATAAATATTACCCCCAATACCCATAGCTGTCTGTATGTATGTAGGTCATCACAGAATCAAACATAATAGTATGTACATTACTGCTGCTGTGTGTCCAACTCAGGTCTGTAGCACCTAGTGCTGTGTACTTGCCATAGCCTTTGGATTTCCATAAGTAAGCTTGTTTTTATCTTTTGAAAATATGTAACTTACACTGCACAAAGGGATGATTTGTTTATTTTACTTGTTGTGTTGTTATTAAATTCAGTGCACATTTGGATGTCCTATTGTTATTATTATTACATTTCTTACATTTAGTTTGGCTGAATTTGATTAATGATCCACTCTTAACTGGATATCAGTGAGTTCATTTTCCTTGCATTGTCAAACATTTACAAGACGTTATTGTTCCCTGTACCATGTTATTGAAAAGAGAAGCTGTATAAAAGTCCTATTAATTGACTTATAATTGTTCGATCTTGTTTAACTTCAGGAATATATATATATATATATATATATATATATATATATATTATATATAATTTTTAAAATAAAATAAATTACAGCACATTTCAGGATTCAAATTCAGAACACCTGATTCACAGCATTGTTCCTTAAACACTGTGCCAATGGAGATGAGTATTGTATCCTGAAACCTGTTTTAAATAGCCTACAGCCACCACAAATAACTCTTAATTAGTTGCATATGACTCCACTATTGGAATTAGTCACAAATAAATTTAGAAATAATAAGAAATTAGAACAAGTGTGTGTGTGTGTGTCCAACTGTTGCTGTCAGAGTGAATTAAAGAGGAGGCGAGAAAGCAGTCAAATGAGTATTGAAAATGTTTCAATTCAGAATCGATATACGAATTGAAAAATCTATATTATTGACAACTCTAGTAGGCTCCCCAATTCATATTGCAAAAATATCTAGCTTGGCCTAAATGATTGATAAAATGAGCTATTGCTGAAAACTTCAGCCTGAAATGAATACAGTGTTGTTCTATTATTTTGTGTAGGCAGTAGGTTGGCTGGCATTTTCTTCTAATTCAGCTACATTTGCTGTAAAAATAAGCATTTGGAAGAAGAGTTAATAATAAGACTACAGAATAAAAATGCAAATTTGCAGTATGTTATGAGGCCAAGACTATGACAAAACGAGCCAAGCAAAACCTACGAAATGCATTAAATAATAGAACATTTCTTATTGTCTATTTTTTTCTTATAATTTCTCTATGCTGTTACGTATTTATTTTCTAGAATGGAGCAATTGTAACTTAATTCAATTTCCCCTTGGGGTCAATAAAGTATTTGTGATTCTGATTTAAAAAAATAATAATTCATTCATATTTTTTAATTAAAAGGTATAAAGACAGATATTTCCCCGACGCACTCAAGCTCCAGATACGTGGGCTGCTTTCTGATGTCCTGACCTCTGGACTGGAGCAGCAGAATGGTGAGGTGAGTTTGGCAGCGAGTGGCTCCGAGCCCCCAGAGAAAGTACCATGAGCTGGCTCCTTGTATGCTATGTATGCTGAGTTGGGGAACATGGTGGCGGTGACATCAGCAGCACAGTATCATCACAGATGAATCTCTACCAGAGGCCAGTTATCTCATGGAGCGGACCACCCACTTGTTTTTTGGCAGGACAATAAAAGACATTTTCCCGCTCTCGCACAAGCAGCAGAAGCCTACCTCTGTGCAGTGTGTAGTGTAGATAGTGAGTGACTTTTTAGCACAGCGGGGAATATTGTAGAGGAGAAGAGGAACAAGCTGTTTGCCAAAAATGCGGAGATGCTTATATTTATAAATAAAAATCTGCCATTGATGCTTAAAAAGTAAGCTTTGTGAGATTTGAATCAACTAATCTCTATCCCCCCTCTCCCTTTCTCTACCCAACTCTCTACCCCTCTAAAAGACCACAAAAACTGCCTGAGCTTTCCAGAACAAAAGGCGGCTACTCCAGAGTTTAACATTGACTCATGATGCAAAAGCAGTGCAGCTGTGTTTCTGTTAGTGTCAGCTGTGTTTCTTGACATCCCAAAAGATGTGAACTTGAACACTTATTGGCTTCCCGACAAAGTGGCTGGTAAAATTGACAGATTTACCCACCACTGGCTAAATCTACCCGCATTTGGAAGGTGGCGGGTGTTAATTTTATTCCCTGGTCCTGACCAAGATAGGCAGCAGGAAGTCGTTATGACAAAATACAATATAACAAATGCAAGTACTCTAATAATAGGAAAAACAAAAATAAATCACAGCCATCATAGAAACAGCAAAATTAAAAACATTGACAAGTCAAGGAATCAGCCTCAAAATCCCTCATCAGTGATTTACAAGTTTTTCCAATTTAAATCTATTTTTTAAGATGTTCCAAGCTGATGGGGAAGAGTACATGAAAGCCCTATTTCCAAAATCCATTTTAACATTTGGTACAGTTAGCAAAATAATGTCCTGTGAATGGACTTTTAAAGCATAAATAAGAAGGTAGCAAACCCATAATGGCTTTATAAATAAAAATATACCAGTGATGGAGTCTGCGGGAAGACCAGCCAACCCCAGCATATGAAGTGCAATGGTGTGTAAGTGCTTTGCAGTTTAAAATAAATCTCAATGCTCCATGGTAAAGGGTGTGTAACAGCCAATAATGTAATAACTACCATTAATGTAATACATTTTCCGTTCTTAATGTAATAAATGTCAATAATGTAATAATTTACCAATAATGTAATACAATTTCTGAACCAATAACGTAATAACTTTTTGCCCAAAATGTAATAAGTTCTTACATTATTGGCTGGGTTAATAAAAATAATTACATTTGTAATAATTGGAGCTGATAAGGTAATAATATACTTATATCACTGTGTGTTTAAGTTTTATGTATTAAGTGTCAGACTTCCGTAACACTTACCCTTACTGTTGCTTCTTTCAAATAGCTGCTCAAAAACCTGACCAATCCTGAACCTTGTGCTCAACTTTCAACCTATTTATTCTAAACTGTAAAAAATACCATGACCTACAAATATAACTTTGGTAACACATCTTTCAGGTTTATAATGATAAAGGAAGGTTTTAGGTCTGTTTTTTAAAGAACTAAAGTCTCTGATATTGTACTGTACCTTTGACAAAATGGAGGTAAGGTGCTGGAGGTAAAGTTCAATCTCAAATGAAAAGTAACTTCCACTCATTTACAAATATAAAAAACAGCTTTAAAGAATCAAAATGAAATTATCTGATGACCGAAAAAAAAAACACCGACAAAAAAAATGGTCATTACATCTTCCAGTAGATGTCCTTAACTTTGTACTATCCAAAGGCTATGTGACTGAGCAGTATCCAGGCTCTCATCCATCATTTGTCCTTACCAAATAACTCTTTTACACGTGTGCTGAGACCACTGCTGCGTCCAGCAGCCTTGTATAGCTTCATAACACCATGGAACAGTCATTCTCTTTGTCCAGTTCCAAACTCTCTGAAAGTGCCTCTCTTAGCTCTAACTAGTGCATTGTACAGTCTGAACATTACTGACCTTGTTTTAAATTCTACACTTTTGGCAATATACTCTAACACTCTGTTTGCCTTTTTTATTGCTTCCCCACATTGTTTGGATGGAGAAAGTGAGGAGTCCACATAGACTCCTAGGTCTTTCTCATGCATTGCTTAATCTAGTTCTGTTCCACCCATAGTGTAATTATAGTGGACATTTGTGTTACCTGCATGTAATACCTTGCACTTGTCCACATTGAATTTCATCTGCCAGGTGTCAGCCCACAACTGAATATTATCTAAGTCCCTTTGAATAACCTGTGCTGCCAATATTGTATCTGCTGAGCCACCTATTTTAGTATCATCTGCAAATTTGACAAGTTTGCTAACTATCCCAGAGTCCAGATCATTAATATAGATTAGAAAAAGCAAAGGCCCTAGTACTGATCCCTGTGGAACTCCACTAACAACCTCACTCCAGTTAGAAGCAACTCCTCTAATCGACACCCTCTGTTTCCTATACATCAACCAGTTCATAATCCATCTGCTTACATTACCCCGAATGCCTACAGCTTCCAATTTGAGGAACAGCCTTTGCTGTGGAACCTTATCAAAAACTTTTTCAAAATCTAAGTATATCATATCATATGCTTTCACATGATCTGCAGTTGCATGTTCAAAAAATTCTAATAAATTAGTAAGACATGATCTGCCTCGTCTAAACCCATGTTGACTATCTCCAAGAATATGGTTTTCATTAAGATGCTCCTCTATTTTCTGTCTAATCATTTTTTCCAACATTTTACAAGTAATGCAGGTGAGACTGATTGGTCTGTAATTTCCTGGCTCAATTTCTATATCCTCTTGCAATAAATTTATTACGTTAATGTATGTGCATGAATCTCAACTAAATGAACTGTATTTACTAACTTAAATTAGATCACTAATTACCTTTCAACATGTGTGATAAGGACAACATAAGTTTGCAAACAACTGAAGAAAGCCTAATGTCAGAGTCACATGATGATAACTTGTCAATCAATGGCCAACTAGTGGTCAATTATGGGTACTGCAAAGGAAAATACAAATTTTCAAGAATGAACTGTAGATATCATTTTCTTCAGTTTTAGATTCTTTGTCAAGTTGTAATGGCAGTATTCAAGTAGCCAGGGATGTATATAGGGCAAGCATTCTGATTTGGTAATACATTTTCATGTAACCTTGCAGGAGTCAGGTTTGGTATAAATACAGAACAGAGAGAGAGAGAGAGGGGGAGAGGGCTGAATAGCTATAATAGTGTGGTTGAAACAGTTTGCTTGAAAAAGTTATTTCAAAATGTCTAATTAATGACTTTTTCATGAAAAGAAATGGTGGTCTTTGTATCCGAGGACAAAGCATCTTCAAAGAGGTTTAGATTTCAAATTATCAAATTGTTTGCAAAAATGTGTGCTCGTACTTAATTTGTTACTCAAATGGTTAAGGAGTAGAAGGCAACGCTGGAGATCAGTCTACAAACAAATAGTCTTAATTCCTAGAGAGAGAAAGTGTGTGTGTGTGTTGTGTGTGTTTTCTCAGAGTTAGGACTAAGATTTAGGGGTCAGGATTGGTCAGGTTTTTAAGCAGCTATTTGAAAGAAGTCTGACACTTAATACATAAAACTTAAACACACAGTGATATAAGTATATTATTACATTATCAGCTCCAATTATTACAATTTTAATTATTTTTTTATTAACCCAGTCAATAATGTAATAGCCAGCCAATAATGTTAAGAACTTATTACATTATGGGCAAAAAGTTATTACGTTATTGGTTCAGAAATTGTATTACATTATTGGTAAGTTATTACATTATCGACTTTTATTACATTAAGAATGGAAAATGTATTATATTATTGGCAGTTATTACATTAACGGTAGTTATTACATTATTGGCTGCTACAGGGTGTCAGTTGATCTCAAACACTGAGCAGAAGCATTCATTTATAATCTATAATTTATAATTTACAATCTCAATCCCCTGATAAGTAGTAATACATGGAAGATTCAGCCATCTATTTCTTGCTTTGGAAAGCACCATTAGTTTGGTTTTGTCCACATTAAGAACAAGCTTCAATTGACACAAGGTGTGTTGAACAGCATTAAAAGCAGGTTGCAAATTCTGAAACGCTTTTGTGAAAGTCGAGGCACAACAATAAATAACAGTGTCATGTTAAAGGTGAAGTTGGGCATTTTGCACATTTTTGTCTAGATTATGTATATAAATAGTGAATAAGAGAGGACCAAGTACCGAGCCCTGGGGCACACCATTCAAAACACAATTTATCAGATGCAAGACCATTAAATTGTGTGCAATAAGTTCTATTAGACAAATAGTTAACAAACCATCAAACAGCATGCTGAGAAAGACCTATGCTTGACAACCTCTGTTTTGGTATTGCATGATCCACTATATCAAAAGCATTAAAAGATCAATAAAAGTGAGACACAGTGTTGTTTTTTATCAAGAGCGTTAGTGCTTTCATTTAAAACCTTCATGGCTGCTGAACTGTGCTATGCTTCTTACTGAAGCCCAGTTGATACATAGATCAAATAGAGTTAGTAGAAACTCCTTCAGCTGTTCTCTAATAAGGGTTTCAAGTATTTTAGCCAAGGGTGACAGCTTTGAGATTGGTCTATTGTTTAAAAGAGATGGAGCTCCCCCTTTAAACAATGGTAGAACAAATGCAGACTTCCATATCCTTGGTATTTCATTACATACCAGGGTAATATCTAATAGATATGTAAGTGGTTCAGCTATACAATCAGCTGCCAATTTCAAAAAGCAGGGATCAAGAAGATCAGGATCTGCAGGCTTTCTCTGATCTCAGGATTTCAGGGCTTTATCTACCTCCTGCACTGAGAATGACAAAAAAAAAAGTCTGAACAACTCTCACAGGTTCATCAACACACCAAAGACTGATCCTCAAATTGGAAGCTGTAGGTATACAGGTAATGTAAGTAGATGGAATATAAACTGGTTGATGTATAGGAAGGTGGGTGAATAGAGGGTGTCGATTAGAGGAGTTGCTTCTAACTGGAGTGAGGTTGTTAAAGCAGTTTAACAGGGATCAGTATTAGGACCTTTGCTTTTTCTAATCTATATTAATGATCTGGACTCTGGGGTAGTTAGCAAACTTGTCAAATTTGCAGATGATACTAAAATCGATGGCTCGGCAGCACAGGTTATTCAAAGGGAATTAGATAATATTCAGTTGTGGGCCGACACCTGGCAGATGAAATTCAATGTAGACAAGTGCAAGGTTTTACATGCAGGTAACAAAAATGTCCACTATAATTACACTATGGGAGGAATAGAACTAGATGAAGTAACGCATTAGAAAGACCTAGGAGTCTACGTGGACTCCTCACTCTCTCCAGCAAAACAATGTGTGGAAGCTATTAAAAAGGCAAACATAATGTTAGGGTATATTGTCAAAAGTGTAGAATTTAGAACAAGGGCAGTATTGTTCAGACTGTACAATGCACTAGTTAGACCTCATCTGGAATATTGTGTACGGTTCTGGGCTCCACACTTCAAGAAAGATATCGCAGCAACCAGACTTATTCAAGGTTGGAAGGGAATGTCCTACTGGACTGAGGGAACTGAACCTTTTCAACCTGGAACAGAGGAGACTATGTGGGGACTTGATTCAAGTTTTCAAAATCATGAAAGGCATCAACCACATCAAACCAGATCAGGGACACACGGACCCAGCGACACAAATGGAAATTGGGCTTCAAGGCATTCAAGACAGAAAACAGGAGACACGTCTTCACACAGAGAGTTGTCACAACCTGGAACAAACTCCCCAGCGATGTGGTGGAAGCTGAACATTTGGGAACATTTAAAAATAGACAGGATAATATCCTTGGATCACTTACTTATTAATGGACAGCAAACAAGCATAATGGGTTGAATGGCCTCCTCTCGTTTGTAAACTTTCATAAGTTCTTATGTTCTAACACAGGGTTCAACAAAGCCAGAGGAAACTGAATCAAACAGCTTACCAGATGATACTGTCAGCCAGCAGGCAGAGGTTGAGGACCCAAGTGTGGGATGAAATACAAGGAATAATGGCTGAATGAGCCCCATTACACTGGTCAGGAAATAAGCTGAGGATCAAATTCCAGTAAACAGTGCAATAGAGAGAATCCAAAGTCGTAGTCAAAAGGCAGGCAAAAAGTCAACAATCAGGCAAACAGGTTTGAGCAGGAAATCCAAAAATCATAAGGCAAGGGAACAGGCAAAAAACACGAAAGGCAAAATACTATAAGATGTATTTTGTAAAAATGTAGCTGGATAGCGAAACGATAGGTTGCGTATACAACCCTGGTTATCTGAAAAAGGAAGCACTGCCCAAGGGGGAGGGGTTTCTGTGCACTTCCGTAGGAACCCAATGGAAACTTCACTCTATCAAAGCTGCCATTGGCCCCTGCGCTCGTCACTCAGAACAGGTCTCTTCCCACTTCCTGTTATATAAATCATGAGGTCAGCCCAGGTTCGTCTTCTTTTGCCAGGAGCCAGGACTCCCACGCGACCTTGCAGCCCTTGGTCAGTGCTTCATTTTTTAGATAACCAGGGTTGCATACACAACCTATCATTATCTTTCAAGTCAGAAGCACTGCCCAAGGGGGAGGGGTTACTATATAACAAAACTGTCGCAAGGGAGGAGGCAGCGAGCTGACAAGGGAGCCTGCCCCGAGGTGACCGCTAGGGGGCCTCAGCAACACAACTCCAGATAGTAACCTCAGGCGTCCCGTAGGGCCACATCTGAGCCGTCCAGGAGCGAGGACTGTAGTCATGCTCTACCGGGAACTGTCTGCAATCAGCATATACAAAGCAGGGCTACAGAGGTTAACTCTTACACCCTCCGCTTACAAGAGCATGGCCGGCTGCTCTACTAGTGCAGCTAGGAGCGAGGCCGTAATCTACTAGCACAATGTCTGGCGCGGGCAATCAAGCACTTGTGCGGCCTCCACGCAATATCATGGCAGTGGACCCCTGATCCAATAGGAGCGGGGCGACAGACCCAATGAGAAAAAAATACAACATAATACATAGCTGGCTAGTCAACAGAGTAGCCGAGCTGAACAATATACAATATATATACATATCGCGTGACAGCAAGACCTTCATGCTGTCAGCGCGCAGCACAAGAGCATCCAACTCAACTAAACAGCACAGAGTGGAAGAGCTCCATTGTGCTGACAATTTAGATTTCGTACAAACAAACTATATACACCACGGGGTGCAGGAACGAACTCATGCGCCGCCCATGGAACACAGGAGCAGTTGAGGCCTGCTGGTTAGACCAGCTAACGCAGGGCAACATTAGCTCTACTGTGTTAACAAAGGAACTATATACACAGCGAGGCAGCAAAACTCAAGTGCCATCAGCTGGGAACAGCGGCATTGAACTCCATTCTACAATTTTAGAATGGAGCCACAGTCCTGCTGTTTAACACATAATATGTATATACACATATATATATCACAGGGTGCAGGAGCTGGCTCATGCGCCATATATGGAACACAGGAGCAGTTGACACATGTCGAATAGCGCAGCTAATGCAGGGCAAATACAGCTCTTACCGCGTGAATAAATTAACTATGTACACAGCGGGGCACTGGAGAACTAAAGTGCCATCCGCTGGAGGACAGCAGCAGCAGTCCCCTGCTCTATGGCGTAATACAGCCAGAGCAGGCCACAGACCTGCTGACAAATATACAGAGTGGGGTACAGGCCATGCACCACCGCAACACTGTAGGCTGCATGACAAGCCCTGGGAAAAAACGGCACAACCAGAAAATGAGACCCAGGAGGCTCACCATCAATCCGGACATGACATGTGGAGATGGCCGCCAGATACACTTTGAGCATGGACGGGGACTTGCCCTGGTCCAACAGTTCTTGTAGAAATTGCAGTATGACCCCAATGGGGTAATTAATTGGGTCAGGACCCCCGTCTTGGCACCAGGTGGTAACCATCCGCCAGTGGTAGGAATACTGTGACCTCATAGAGGGAGCTCTCAATGACTGAATAGTGGCGTCCGACAGACCCCAGGCAATCAATTGCTCCCGCTCAGGGGCCAGGCCCAGAGCCAGGCCCAAAGCTGGAGGAGGCCCGGTTTGGGGTGCCAAAGCGTGTCCTACACCTGGGACAAGAAGTCTGCTCTCACTGGGAGCTGCCAAGGCTCTCCTTGGAGGAGGGCGATCAGGTCTGCGAACCAAAATCTGCGAGGCCACCATGGGGCTATCAGCAGAACTGTCGCTCTTTCTCTCCTGACCTTCTCCAGGACCACCGGGAGAGGGGGGAATGGTGGGAATGCGTAAAGGAGATGTGTGGGCTAGCGTGTCGATCCCTAGGGTTCCTGAGTCTCGGACGGAGAACCATAGTGGGCAGTGTGTGGACTCTGCCCTGCCAAACCGGCTCCACAGTTGTTGTACCACAAGTGGGTGGAGGCGCCATTCCGAGACCTGGGGGCCTCCCCAAGAGAGGAGGTCCGCCGCCGTGTTGGACAGGCCTGGGAAGTGAACTGCTCTGATGGAGCGAAACCGATGGCGTGCTAGACAGTACAGTCTGTGTGACCGGAGACCTCCTTGCCTGTTGATATAGGCAACCACCACTGTGTTGTCTGTCCGAACCAGCAAATGTCTGTCCCGCAGGACTGGCAGGAAGAGGCTGCTGGAATGCCTCAGGGGCGGGGCTCGGGTGGTGGAGGAGGTGGGGTCGGGCCGAGTCCCCTCCCAC